>NW_026086938.1:0-105041 GCF_022539395.1 Myiozetetes cayanensis | reverse complement strand
AGTGACTCAAAACTGACCTGAAGGACCCAAAACTGGACCTGAAGGACCCAAAACTGGACCTGAAGGAACCAAAACTGGACACAAAACTCCAGGTTTGGCCTCACCAGGGGCCTGTTCTCAGCCCAAGAATCCCTTCCCTGCTTGTGTTCCCACTGATCAACCTCTCCAGTCCTGGTTGTTCTTCCCTGGAGCTGCTCCAGCCCCTCAAAGTCCTCCCTGAGCTGAAGGACCCAAAACTGGACCTGAAGGACCCAAAACTGGACACAAAACTCCAAAAAGTGACTCAAAACTGACCTGAGGGACCCAAAACTGGACACAAAGCTCAAAAAGTGACTCAAAACTGACCTGAAGGGACCCAAAACTGGACCTGAAGAACCCAAAACTGGACACAAAGCTCAAAAAGTGACTCAAAACTGACCTGAAGGACCCAAAACTGGGCCTGAAGGACCCAAAACTGGACACAAAGCTCAAAAAGGGACTCAAAATTGACCTGAATGGACCCAAAACTGGACCTGAAGGACCCAAAACTGGACCTGAGGGACCCAAAACTGGACACAAAGCTCAAAAAGTGACTCAAAACTGACCTGAAGGACCCAAAACTGGGCCTGAAGGACCCAAAACTGGACACAAAACCCGAGGTTTGGCTGTTCTCAGCCCAAGAATCCCTTCCCTGCTCGTGTTCCCACCGATCCCGATCCATGCCGTGATCCACCATCCCTCTTGTCCCACCTGGGCTCGTGTTCAGGGTGGGGGGATCATCACCATCATCATCATCATCACCATCACCATCACCATCATCACCATCACCATCACCATCACCATCACCATCATCACCGTCACCATCACCATCATCACCATCATCACCATCACCATCATCATCACCATCATCATCACCACCATCATCACCATCACCATCATCACCATCACCATCATCACCATCATCACCATCATCACCATCACCATCACCATCATCACCATCACCACCATCACCATCACCATCACCATCACCATCACCATCACCATCATCACCATCATCACCATCACCATCATCACCATCACCATCACCATCACCATCACCATCATCACCATCATCACCATCACCATCACCATCACCATCATCACCATCACCATCACCATCACCATCATCACCATCATCACCATCACCATCATCATCACCATCACCATCACCATCATCACCATCACCATCACCATCACCATCACCATCACCATCACCATCACCATCACCATCACCATCATCACCATCACCATCACCATCACCATCATCACCATCATCACCATCACCATCACCATCACCATCATCACCATCACCATCATCACCATCACCATCACCATCACCATCACCACCATCATCACCATCACCATCACCATCATCATCACCATCACCATCACCATCATCACCATCACCATCACCACCATCATCACCATCACCATCATCATCATCACCATCACCATCATCACCATCACCATCACCATCATCACCATCACCATCACCATCACCATCACCATCACCATCACCATCACCATCACCATCATCACCATCACCATCACCATCATCACCATCACCATCACCATCATCACCATCACCATCACCATCACCATCACCATCACCATCATCACCATCATCACCATCACCATCACCATCATCATCACCATCACCATCACCATCACCATCACCATCACCATCACCATCACCATCACCATCACCATCACCATCACCATCACCATCATCACCATCACCACCATCATCACCATCACCATCATCACCATCATCACCATCATCATCACCATCACCATCGTCACCATCATCACCATCACCATCACCACCATCATCACCATCACCATCATCACCACCCTCACCCACCTCCATGGCCCAGCTCTCGGAGGGCGCCTTGTAGACCACGTTGACCTTGCCGTGGATGTAGGAGAGCTGCATGTCCTCGCACTCGTCCACCAGGAAGAGCTCCAGAGGGTCCGAGGTGGCCCCCAGCACCGTGTCCGAGCCCGGGCAGAACCAGTGCGCGTGGAACATCTGCCCGCTGCTGTCCTCCCACATGGCTGTCACCCTGGGGGGGAGGGAAAAAAAGGGTTTGGGGACATCCAGAAATGTCCCCTGGGTAGGAGGGGAGAGGGAGGGGTGCCCACCTGGCCAGGTAGAGGGGCTTGGTGGGGTCGTCGGGGCTGACGGAGACGCAGTCGCCGACCTCCAGCGTCTCCGAGTCGATGCAGACGCGCTGGTAGTAATCCTTCTTGCCATCCCTCTGGGGGGGAAAGGGAGGAAAGGGGGGTTAATAATCCTTCTTATCATCTCTCTGAGGGGATGAGGGGGTGAGGAGGAGGGTAGGGGGGTAATAATCCTTCTTGCCATCTCTCTGGGGGAAGGGTTAATAATCCTTCTTGCCATCCCTCTGGGGGAAAAAGGGCGTTAATAATCCTTCTTATCATCTCTCTGGGGGGAAAGGGGTAATAATCCTTCCTGCCATCTCTCTGGGGGGATGAGGGGGTGAGGAGGAAAGGAGGGGCAGGGAGATGGCAGGGGGGTAATAATCCTTCTTGCCATCTCGCTGGGGGGGGAAAGGGGAGGAAAGGGGGGTGATAATCCTTCTTGCCATCTCTCTGGGGGAAAGGGGTAATAATCCTTCTTGCCATCTCTCTGGGGGAAAGGGAGGAAAGGGGGGTGATAATCCTTCCTGACATCTCTCTGGGGGGACAGGGGGTGAGGAGGAGGAAAGGAGGGTAATAATCCTTCTTGCCATCTCTCTGGGGAAAAAGGGGGAGGAAAGGGGTGATAATCCTTCCTGTCATCTCTCGGGGGGAAGGGTCAGGAGGAGGAGAAGGGGGTGATAATCCTTCCTGTCATCTCTCTGGGGGGATGGAGAGGGTGAGGAGGAGGAAAGGAGGGTGAGGAGGAGGAAAGGAGGGTCAGGAGGAAGAAAGAGGGGTAATAATCTTTCTTGTCATCTCTCTGGGGGGACAGGGGGGTGAGGAGGAGGAAAGGGGGTGAGAGGGGAGGAAAGGAGGGTGAGGAGGAGAAAGGGGTGAGGAGGAGGAAAGGGGGTGAGGAGGAGGAAAGGCGGGGAGGAGGAGGAGCAGGAGGGTAATAACTCCTTCTTGCCATCTCTCTGGGGGAAGGGGGTCAGGAGGAGGAAAGGGTGATAATCCCTCCTGCCATCTCTCTGGGGGGACAGGGGGGTAATAATCCTTCTTATCATCCCTCTGTGGGGATGGAGAGGGTGAGGAGGAGGGTAGGGGGGTAATAATCCTTCTTGCCATCTCGCTGGGGGGAAAAAGGGGAGGAAAGGGGGGTAATAATCCTTCTTGTCATCTCTCTGGGGGGATGGAGAGGGTGAGGAGGTGGAAAGGAGGGGCAGGGAGATGGCAGAGGGGTAATAATCCTTCTTGCCATCTCTCTGGGGGAAAAGGGGAGGAAAGGGGGGTCAGGAGGTGGAAAGGAGGGGCAGGGAGATGGCAGGGGGGGAGTAATCCTTCTTGCCATCTCGCTGGGGGGGGAAAGGGGAGGAAAGGGGGGTCAGGAGGAGGAAAGGGGGGTCCTGCCTGGTCTGGCCTGGGTGGGCTCTCCCTCCTGGATGGGCTCTGTCACCTGGATGGGCTCCCCCATCCACGAGATCCACCTCTGGTGTCACCTGGATGGGTTCCCTCACCTTTGATGGGTTCCCCTTAGTCTGGTCTCACCTGGACGGGGTTCCCTCACCTGGATGGTCTCCCCCACCCATGAGATCCACCTCTGATGTCACCTGGACGGGGTTCCCTCACCTGGATGGGGTTCCCTCACCTGGATGGTCTCCCCCACCCACGAGATCCACCTCTGGTGTCACCTGGACGGGGTTCCCTCACCTGGATGGTCTCCCCCACCCATGAGATCCATCTTTGGCCTCACCTGGATGGGGTTCCCTCACCTTTGATGGGTTCCCCTTAGTCTGGTCTCACCTGGATGGGTTCCCTCACCTTTAAGGACTCCCCCACCCATGAGATCCTTTAAGGGCTCCCCCACCCACGAGATCCACCTCTGGTGTCACCTGGATGGGTTCCCTCACCTGGATGGTCTCCCCCACCCACAAGATCCTTTAAGGGCTCCCCCACCCACGAGATCCACCTCTGGTGTCACCTGGATGGGGTTCCCTCACCTTTGATGGGTTCCCCTCAGTCTGGTCTCACCTGGATGGGTTCCCTCACCTGGATGGGTTCCCTCACCTGGATGGACTCCCCCACCCATGAGATCCTTTAAGGGCTCCCCCACCCACGAGATCCACCTTTGGTCTCACCTGGATGGGGTTCCCTCACCTTTGATGGGTTCCCCTTAGTCTGGTCTCACCTGGATGGGTTCCCTCATCTTTGATGGGTTCCTCTACTGTGGTCTCACCTGGATGGGGTTCCCTCACCTGGATGGGCTCCCCCACCCATGAAATCCTACTCTGGTCTCACCTGGATGGGTTCCCTCACCTGGATGGGGTTCCCTCACCTTTATGGTCTCCCCCACCCACAAAATCCACCTTTGGTGTCACCTGGATGGGGTTCCCTCACCTGGATGAGCTCTCCCACACATGAGATCCACCTCTGGTGTCACCTGGATGGGGTTCCCTCACCTGGAGATGTTCTCTCACCTTTGATGGGTTCCCCTTAGTTTGGTCTCACCTGGATGGGCTCCCCCACCCATGAGATCCACCTTTGGCGTCACCTGGACGGGGCTCCCTCACCTGGATGGGCTCCCTCACCTGGATGGGCTCCCCCACCCATGAAATCCTACTCTGGTCTCACCTGGATGGGGTTCCCTCACCTTTAAGGTCTCCCCCACCCACAAGATCCACCTCTGGTGTCACCTGGATGGGTTCCCTCACCTTTAAGGTCTCCCCCACCCACAAGATTCACCTCTGGTCTCACCTTGACGGGCTCCCCCACCCAGCAGATGCGACTCTTGTTCTGCTTCTTCTTCCTGCCCTGGAGCATCTTCTTGGGCGAGGGCACCTCGGGGACGTTGTCGTCGACCTCCTCATCCTCATCTGCCTCCCTCACGGCCAGGTTGGGACACCTGGGCACGGATTGGGGGGTGGGAAAGTCACCAGGGAGGGGACAAGGGGGTGGGATGATGGGGGGGTTGTTGGGGGGTGGGACATGGTCACCTCCTCTGCAGGCAGGCCTGCTTGCTCCTCCCGCTGCCCCCGAACTTCACCATGTTCTGGCAGGCCTTGCACTTGCCACACTCGGGCTGTTGGCACACCTGGGGTGGGCACAGGGGGGGTGGGTGACGCTGGGATCGCGGTGTCACCCCCACCAGGGAGCAGGGTGGGGCCTCTGGGAGGGACCCAGGGAGTGACTGGGGTGGTTGGGGTTGAACTTTGAGATCCCAACATTGAACACCAGGAGGGGTTAATTTGGTTGGTCAAGGCTGGAAAAGCCCTCCAAGTCCAACCAGCCCAACCCAGGACAGGAGGTGGATGAAGGTCCCTTCCAACCTTGATCAACCAACAAGCCCAACCAGCCCAACCCAGGACAGGAGGTGGATTTTGGTTGACCAAGGTTGGCATTGGCCTTCAATACCGACCAGCCCAACCCAGGACAGGAGGTTGATGCTGATCAAGGTTGGAAAAGCTCTCCAAGCCCAACCAGCCCAACCCAGGACAGGAGGTGGATGAAGCTCCTTGACCAATTTTGCTTGACCAAGGTTGGAAAACCCCTCCAAGCCCAACCAACCCAACCCAGGACAGGAGGTTGATGCTGATCAAGGTTGGAATTGACCTTCAAGCCCAACCAGCCCAACCCAGAACAGGAGGTGGACGAAGCTCCTTGACCAATTTTGCTTGACCAAGGTTGGAAAAGCCCTCCAAGCCCAACCCAGAACAGGAAGTTGGTTTTGGTTGACCAAGGTTGGAAAAGCTCTCCAAGACCAACCAGTCCAATCCAGAATGGGTTAATTTGGTTGGTCAAGGTTGGGATTGACCTTCAAGACCGACCAGCCCAACCCAGGACAAGAGGTTGATGTTGGTCAAGGTGGGAATTGACCTCCAAGATCCACCATTGAACCCCAGGATGGGTGGGATTGGATGGTCAAGGTTGGGATTGACCCTCAAGATCCAGCATTGAACCCCAGGATGGGTGGGATTGGATGGTCAAAGTTGGGATTGACCTTCAAGACCAACCAGCCCAACCCAGGACAAGAGGTAGATAAAGCTCCTTGACCAATTTTGCTTGACCAAGGTTGGAAAACCCCT
The DNA here is from genome assembly GCF_022539395.1 of Myiozetetes cayanensis. Classification (NCBI taxonomy): domain Eukaryota; kingdom Metazoa; phylum Chordata; class Aves; order Passeriformes; family Tyrannidae; genus Myiozetetes; species Myiozetetes cayanensis. The sequence continues at coordinate 98,796 of NW_026086938.1, read as the reverse complement.
CCAAGCCCAACCAGCCCAACCCAGGACAGGAGATTGATGTTGGTCAAGGTGGGAATTGGCCTTCAATACCGACCAGCCCAACCCAGGACAAGAGGTGGATTTTGGTTGATCGAGGTTGGAAAAGCTCTCCAAGCCCAACCACCCCAACCCAGGACAGGAGGTGGATTTTGGTTGATTGAGGTTGGAAAAGCCCTCCAAGCCCAACCAGCCCAACCCAGGACAGGAGGTGGATGAAGGTCCTTGACCAATTTTGGTTGACCAAGGTTGGAAAAGCCCTCCAAGTCCAACCAACCCAACCCAGGATGGGTTAATTTGGTTGACCAAGGTTGGGATTGACCTCCAAGCCCAACCAGCCCAACCCAGGACAGGAGATTGATGCTGATCAAGGTTGGAAAAGCTCTCCAAGCCTGACCAGCCCAACCCAGGACAGGAGGTGGATGAAGGTCCTTGACCAATTTTGCTTGACCAAGGTTGGAAAACCCCTCCAAGCCCAACCAGCCCAACCCAGAACAGGAGGTGGATAAAGCTCCTTGACCAATTTTGCTTGACCAAGGTTGGAAAAGCCCTCCAAGCCCAACCAGTCCAACCCAGGACAGGAGGTTGATGTTGGTCAAGGTTGGAAAAGCCCTCCAAGCCCAACCCAGGACAGGAAGTTGGTTTTGGTTGACTGAAGTTGGAAAACCCCTCCAAGTCCAACCAGCCCAACCAAGGACAAGAGGTTGATGCTGATCAAGGTTGGAAAACCCCTCCAAGTCCAACCAACCCAACCCAGAACAAGAGGTGGATAAAGCTCCTTGACCAATTTTGCTTGACCAAGGTTGGAAAACCCCTCCAAGCCCAACCACCACCACCACCCTGCCCCCAAAAAAAACCCCCAGGGGAGGTGACCTCCCCATGGGACGGCCCCACCACCCCCTCCCGGTGCCGGCACCTCGCAGACGCCGCAGCGCCGGCGCTTGGTGGAGTTCTCCTTGTCCTCCTCGCGCTCGTCCTTCTCGATCTGCTCCGAGAAGAAGGTGTCGAAGATGTGGTACACCAGCTTGGTGGTGGTGGCCTTGGTGGGCCCCCGCTCCTTGTCGATGCGCGTGGGGTGCCGGATGGCCTGGCGCCGCACGGCCCGCCTGGGGACACGGGCACGGCGCTCAGGCCACGCTTTTGGGTGGGCTTTCCCAAGTTTGGGAGGGTTTTCCCGGTTTTGGGAGGGTTTTCCTGGTTTTGGGAGGGTTTTCCCAAGTTTGGGAGAGTTCTCTTAATTTTAAGAAGAGTTTTCCCAGTTTTGGGAGGGTTCTTTTAATTTTAAGAAGGGTTTTACCACTTTTGGGAGGGTTTTCCCAAGTTTGGGAGGGTTTTCCAAATTTTGGGAGAGTTCTCTTAATTTTAAGAAGGGTTTTCCTGGTTTTGGGAAGGTTTTCCCAAGTTTGGGAGGGTTTTCCCGCTTTTGGGAGGGTTTTCCTGGTTTTGGGAGGGTTTTCCCAGTTTTGGGAGGGTTTTCCCGCTTTTGGGAGGGATTTCCAAATTTTGGGAGGGTTTTCCCAGTTTTGGGAGGGTTCTCTTCATTTTAAGAGGGTTTTCCCAGTTGTAGGAGAGTTTTCCCACTTTTGGGAGGGTTTTCCCACTTTTGGGAGGGTTTTCCCAATTTTGGGAGGGGTTTCCAAATTTTGGGAGGGTTTTCCCACTTTTGAGAGGGCTTTCCCAGTTTTGGGAGGGTTTTCCCACTTTTGGGAGGGTTTTCCAAATTTTGGGAGGGTTTTCCCAATTTTGGGAGGGTTCTTTTAATTTTAAGAAGGGTTTTCCCACTTTTGGGAGAGTTCTTTTAATTTTAAGAAGGGTTTTCCCACTTTTGGGAGGGTTCTCTTCATTTTAAGAAGGGTTTTCCCAAGTTTGGGAGAGTTCTCTTAATTTTAAGAAGGGTTTTCCCAGTTTTGAGAGGGTTTTCCCGGTTTTGGGAGGGTTGTCCCAGTTTTGGGAGGGTTCTCTTAATTTTAAGAAGGGTTTTCCCAGTTTTAGGAGGGTTTTCCCAAGTTTGGGAGGGTTCTTTTAATTTTAAGAAGGGTTTTCCCAGGTTTGGGAGGGTTTTCCCAAGTTTGGGAGAGTTCTTTTAATTTTAAGAAGGGTTTTCCCACTTTTGGGAGGGTTCTCTTCATTTTAAGAAGGGTTTTCCCAGTTTTAGGAGGGGTTTCCCGGTTTTGGGAGGGTTCTCTTAATTTTAAGAAGGGTTTTCCCAGTTTTGGGAGAGTTTTCCCAGTTTTGGGAGGGTTTTCCCAGTTTTGGGAGAGTTCTCTTAATTTTAGGAAGGGTTTTCCCACTTTTGGGAGGGTTGTCCTGGATTTGAGAGGGTTCTCTTAATTTTGGGAGGGTTTTCCCACTTTTGGGAGGGTTGTCCCAGTTTTGGGAGGGTTCTCTTCATTTTAAGAAGGAGTTTTCCCAGATTTAGAGAGAGTTTTCCCCACTTCTTTGGGAGGATAGTTTTTCCCACTTTTGGGAGGAGTTCTTACTAATTTTAAGAAGGGTTTCCCAGGTCTAGGATGGGTTTCCCACTTTTGAGAGGAGCTTTCCCAGTTTTGGGAGGTTCTCCCACTTTTGGGAGGGATTTTCCCAAGTCTGGGAGAGTCTCTCTTTAATTTTACGAAGGCGTCTTCCCAGTTTTGAGAGGGTTTTCCGGTTTGAGGAGAGGTTTCCCAGTTTTGCCAGGAGAGGTTCTCTTAATTTTACAGGGTTTTCCAGTTTTGGGAGAGTTCTTTCCCAGAATTTCCTGGGGTGGGTTTTCCCACTTTTGGGAGGGTTCTCTTAATTTTAGGAAGGGTTTCCACTTTGGGGACGCTCTCTTAATTCTTAGGAGGGCTTCCAAATTTTGGGAGGGTCTTCCAAAATGTTAGGAGTGGCTTTCCCGGTGTGGAGGGTTTTCCCCAGTTTTGAGAGGTTTCAAATTTTGAGAGGGCTTTCCCAGTTTTGGGAGGGTTTTCCCACTTTTGGGAGGGTTGTCCACTTTGGGAGGGTTTTAGGGAGGGTTTTCCCACTTTTGGGAGGGTTCTCTTAATTTTAGGAGGGTTGTCCCAGTTTTGGGAGGGTTGTCCCAGTTTTGGGAGGGCTTTCCAAATTTTGGGAGGGTTTTCCACTTCTGGGAGGAGTTTTCCAGCCTGGGAGGGCTTCACTCTTGGGAGGGTTTTCCCGGATTTGGGAGGATTCTCTTCATTTAATAACTCAACCCTCAACCCAACCATCAACTCAACCTCCAATCCAACCCCCACCCCAAACCCCAACCCAACCATCAACTCAACTCCCAAGCATCAACCCAAACTCCAACCCAACCATCAACCCAACCCCCAACCCAACCCAACCCTCAACCCCCAACTCAACCCCCAACTCAACCCTCAACCCAACCCCCAACTCAACCCAACCCTCAAACCCCAACCCAACCATCAACCCAACTCCCAACTCCAACCCAACCCCCAACCCAACCATCAACCCAACCCCCAACCCAACCACCTCAACCCAACCCCCAACCCAACCCTCAATTCAACCCCCAACCCAACCATCAACCCAACCCCAACCCAACCATCAATCCAACCCCAACCCAACCCAACCATCAACCCAACCCTCAACCCACCCCCTCCTCCCAATCCCCACCAAAAACCCCGACAACGCCTCCCCCACCCCCAAACCCCCAAACCTTGTCCCCCCCATCCCACCTCTTGCCCAGGGTGACCCCAGCCAGCTTGATGAGGTCCTCATGCAGGGGTGATGAGCACGGGGCTCGTCGCTGTCTCCGGCCTCGTCGTAGCTCTCCACCTGCTCCACCACGAACTGGGCGTGGCGCAGCAGCGAATCCTCCGTGAACCGGTTGAAGTTCAGCCCCACGGGGGGCACCGTGGTCTGGGAGGGGAGTAGCAGGGTCAGGAAGGGTTGATTGACCCCTCCCCACCTCCCCAAAAATCGCCCGTTCCCGGTATCGGTCGGTGAAGGATCCGAACTCCAGGTCGAGGGGTCCCAGTTGTGACCCCCCCTTCCCCCACTGGGTGGGTTATCCCACCCTTTTCCATGGAAAAATCACTCCTGGTGTCCGGTCTGAGCCTCCCCTTGGGGGCACAGCCTGGAATCACGGCGTTGGTGGGGTTGGAAAAGCTCCCTTTTCCTGTCTCCAAGTCCTTTTTCCATGTCCAACCCCTTCTCCATCTCCAAGCCCTTTTCCATCTCCAACCCTTTTTCCATCTCCAAGCCCTTCTCCATCTCCAAACCTTTTCCATCTCCATCCCCTTTTCCATCTCCAACCCCTTCTCCATCTCCAACCCCTTTTCCATCTCCAAGCCCTTTTCCATGTCCAACCCCTTTTCCATCTCCAAGCCCTTTTCCATCTCCAACCCCTTTTCCATCTCCATCCCCTTTTCCATCTCCAACCCCTTTTCCATCTCCAACCCCTTTTCCATCTCCAAGCCCTTCTCCATCTCCAACCCTTTTCCATCTCCAAGCCCTTTTCCATCTCCAAGCCCTTTTCCATCTCCAACCCTTTTCCATCTCCAACCCCTTTTCCATCTCCAAACCCTTCTCCATCTCCAGCCCCTTCTCCTGCTCTCCAACCCCTTCTCCTGCTCTCCAAACCCTTCCCCTGCTCTCCAGACCCTTCTCCTCCTTCTCCAGCCCCTCCTCCTGCTCTCCAACCCCTTCTCCTGCTCTCCAAACCCTTCCCCTGCTCTCCAGACCCTTCTCCTGCTCTCCAGACCCTTCTCCTGCTCTCCAGACCCTTCTCCTGCTCTCCAGATCCTTCTCCATGTGCTCCAGACCCTCCAAACTTGAGCAGGTCCTCTTAGCTGACGTCACCCCTGGGGACACCCTGGGGACACCCCTGGGGACACCCCTGGGGACACTGACCCTGGTGACCCCCCTGGTGACCTGGTGACCCCCCTGGTGACCTGGTGACCCCCCTGGTGACCCCCCCAGGTGTCCCCCACCTCGATCTTGTTGAGCAGGTCCTCGTAGCTGACGTCACCCCTGGGGACACCCCTGGGGACACTGACCCCAACACTGACCCCAACACTGACCCCAACACTGACCCTGGGGACACCCCTGGGGACACTGACCCTGCTGACCCTCCTGGTGACCCCCTTGGTGACCTGGTGACCCCCCTGGTGCCCTGGTGACCCTCCTGGTGACCCCTCCAGGTGCCCCCACCTCGATCTTGTTGAGCAGGTCCTCTTAGCTGACGTCATCCCTGGGGACACCCCTGGGGACACTGATCCTGGTGACCCCCCTGGTGACCCCCCTGGTGACCTGGTGACCCCCTGGTGACCCCCCCAGGTGTCCCCAAAGTGTCCCCCCCTCGATCTTGTTGAGCAGGTCCTCGTAGCTGACGTCACCCCTGGGGACACCAACCCCAACACTGACCCTGCTGACCCTCCTGGTGACCTGATGACCCTCCTGGTGACCCCCCCAGGTGCCCCCACCTCGATCTTGTTGAGCAGGTCCTCGTAGCTGACGTCACCCCTGGGGACACCCCTGGGGACACTGACCCCAACACTGACCCCAACACTGACCCTGGTGACCTGGTGACCCTCCTGGTGACCTGGTGACCCCCCTGGTGACCCCCCTGATGACCCCCTGATGACCCCCCTGGTGACCTGGTGACCCTCCTGGTGACCCCCCCAGGTGTCCCCAAAGTGTCCCCCACCTCGATCTTGTTGAGCAGGTCCTCGTAGCTGACGTCACCCCTGGGGACATCCCTGGTGACCTGATGACCCTCCTGGTGACCTCCCTGTGACCTGGTGACCCTCCTGATGACCTGATGACCCCCCAGGTGACCCCCCAGGTGTCCCCCACCTCGATCTTGTTGAGCAGGTCCTCTTAGCTGACATCACCCCTGGGGACACTGACCCTGATGACCCTCCAGGTGACCTGATGACCCCCCTGATGACCTGATGACCCCCCAGGTGACCCCAAAGTGTCCCCCACCTCGATCTTGTTGAGCAGGTCCTCGTAGCTGACGTCAGGGTTGTTCTGCAGGAACTCCACCACGATCTTGCTCATGTAGATCTTCTCCTGCATGAGGGCGAAGGTGGGCGCGTACTCCTCGCTGGGCTCCATCAGGATGTAATCCGCGAACGCTGCGGCCCAAAAAAACACGGAATTCCGGCCCGGAAAACCGGGAATTCCGTTAAAAACCCATCGGGGAGGAGCTGCAGGTGGAGGTTGTGAGGGTGGAGAGCCCGACAGGGGGAGGGGGAGGGAAAAAGAGGGGGGAAAGGGGGAAAAAGGGGAGGAAAAAGGAGGGAAAGAGGGGAAAAAGGGGAGGAAAAAGGGAGGAGGAAGAGGGAAAAGGAGGAAGAAAAAAGGGGGAAAAGGGGAAAGAGGGGAGGAAAAAGGGGAAAGGATGGAAAAGGGGGAGGAAAAGGAGGGAAAAGGGAGGAAAGAGAGGGAAAGGGAGGAAAGGAGGAGGAAAAAGGGAGGAAAAGGAGGAAAAAGAGGGGAAAAGGAGGGAGGAAAGAGGAGGGAAAGGGGGAGGAAGAGGAGGAAAGGGAGGAGGAAAAGGGGGAAAGGGGGAGGGAAAGAGGAGAAAGAGGAGGAAAGAGGAGGAGGAAAAGAGGGAAAAGGGGGAGAAAGGAGGGAAAAGGAGGAAGAAAAGGGGAAAGGATGGAAAAGGAGAAGGAAAAGGAGGGAAAAGGGGGAAAAAGGAGGGGAAAGGAGGAGGAGGAAAAGGGGGAAAAAGGAAGGAAAAGGGGGGAAAAGAGGGGGAAAAGGGGGAAAAGGAGGGGAGGAGGAAAAGGAGGAGGAAAAGAGGGGAAAGGGGGAGGAAAAGAGGGAGAGGGGAGGAAAAAGGGGGAAAAAGGATGGAAAAGAGGGAGAAAAAAGGGGGGAAAATGGGAGAGGAGAAGGAAAGGGGGGAGGAAAGGGGGGAAAGGAGGAGGAAAGGGGGAAGGAGGAGGAAGAGGGGAGGAAAGGGGGGAAAAGGGGAGGGAAGAGGAGGGAAAAGGCAAAAAAAACACCTAAAAGGCCAGAAAATAGCCAATAAAGGTCAAAAATTAGGCCACGAAAGGCCAAAAAGTAGCCCAAGAAAGGCCAAAAAATAGCCAAAAAAAGACCAAAAAACACCCAAAATGGCCTAAAAACAGCCCCAAAAAAGGCCAGAAAACAGCCAAAAAAAAAGCCCAAAAAAAGCCCAAAAAAACAGCCCAAAAAGGCCAAAAAAAACCCCCCAAAAAATGATTAAGAACAGGCCCCACCTGTGCTGAAGCCGATCAGCGCCTTCTCCCCGCCGTCGAAGCCCGTGATCCACCAGGCGTTGATGGGCCCCAACTTCTTGGCCCTCACCCCTCCTGCAATCCAAAAAAATAAAACCCCACCCCAATCAATTCCACCTCCTGCCAGAACCCCCCCAAAAACACCCCAAAACCACCCCAAATTTCCCATTCCTCACCGTCCAGGCAGGGGTTGTCGTCGTAGATGGGTTTGACGGCGCCGCTGAAGAAGAGCTCGACGTTCCTCTCGATGAGCCCGGTGTCGAAGGGGCACAGGTGGCCCTTCCTGTCGTAGACACTGCCAGAAAAACACCCCAAAAAAGTGACATTCCCATCCCCAGGGATCCCTGTAGATGGTGGGGATTTTTTTATCCCCCTCTCTGGATTTTTTATCCCCCTCCCCCTCGATTTTTTATCCCCCTCCCTCTCGATTTTTTATCCCCTCCCTCTCGATTTTTATCCCCCTCCCCCTCGATTTTTATTCCCCCTCCCTCTCAATTTTTATCCCCTCCCCTCGATTTTTATCCCCTCCCTCTCCATTTTTTATCCCCTCCTCTTGATTTTTATCCCCTCGATTTTTTATCCCCCTCCCTCTCCCCGAGCCCGGTGTCGAAGGGGCACAGGTGGCCCTTCCTGTCGTAGACACTGCCAGAAAAACACCCCAAAAAAATTGACATCTCCATCCCCAGGGATCCCTGCAGATGGTAGGATTTTTTAATCCCCCCCCCTCTCCATTTTTTATCCCATTCCCTCTCGATTTTTTATCCCCCTCCCTCTCCATTTTTTATCCCCCTCCCTCTCAATTTTTTATCCCCCTCCCTCTCGATTTTTTATCCCACTCCCTCTCGATTTTTTATCCCCCTCCCTCTCAATTTTTTATCCCCCTCCCTCTCCATTTTTTATCCCCCTCCCTCTCCACGAGCCCGGTGTCGAAGGGGCACAGGTGGCCCTTCCTGTCGTAGACACTGCCAGAAAAACACCCCAAAAAGTGACATCTCCACCTCCAGAGATCCCTGCAGATGGTGGGGGTGGGTTTTTTATCCCCCCCTCCACCTCAGGGCTCACCTGAAGGAGGTGACTTTGTGCTGGGGGAGGTCCTCGTAGCTCTCGAAGCCGTCCTCGTTGGCGTCGAAGAGGGACAGGCGCTCGTCCGTCAGCATCTCCGGCTCCTCCAGCTGCCAGGGAAGGGGGGAAAAAACATGGATTCAGCTGCCAGAGGGGGGATTTGGGAATGGGGAGGTTTGGGGGGGTTGGGTTCACCAGGGGGCTTTTTTTTTGGTTACTCAGTGATAGCAAAGGTGCTTATATATGGAGAAATACGGTACATAATTGATATATTTTATAATTCTATTCTCTACTTAAATACAAGTAAAACCTTGGTATTATATACATAATTACACATCATTATCCATATTGTATACTTATATGAAGTATTACAAAATTATATTTATGATTTATATGATTTCTGGTTTTTTGGCTACTCAGTAATAGCAAAGGTGCTTATATATGGAGAAATACGGTACATAATTTTGATTATGATATATATCATAATATATATGATATATTATGATATATTTTATAATTCTATTCTATATTTAAACACAAATCAGACCTCGGTATTACATACATAATTACACATCATTATCCATATTGTATACTTATATGAAGTATTACAAAATTATATTTATGATTTATATGATTTCTGGTTTTTTGGTTGCTCAGTGGTGGCAAAGGTGCTTATATATGAAGAAATACGGTACATAATTGATATATTTTATAATTCTATTCTATACTTAAACACAAGTCAGACCTCGGTATTATATACATAATTATACATCATTATCCATGTTGTATACTTACATGAAGTATTCATGAAATTATATTTATGATTTATATGATTTCTGGTTTTTTGGTTGCTCAGTGGTGGCAAAGGTGCTTATATATGGAGAAATACGGTATAAATTAATATATAATTCTATTATATATTTAAATATAAAGCAAATCTCAACATCATATATGTAAACTATGCAGATATTGTATAACTATGAGTATTCATAAAATTATATTTATGATTTATATGATTTCTGGTTTTTTGGCTGCTCGGTGGTGGTGAAGGTGCTTATATATGGAGAAATACGGTATATAATTGAAATATAATTCTATTATATATTTAAATATAAAGCAAATCTCAACATCATACATGTAAACTATATAGACATTGTATATTTCTATGAAAGTTCATAAAATTATATTTATGATTTATATGATTTCTGGTTTTTTGGTTGCTCAGTGGTGGCAAAGGTGCTTATATATGAAGAAATACGGTACATAATTGATATATAATTCTATTATATATTTAAATATAAAGCAAATCTCAACATCATATATGTAAACTATGCAGATATTGTATAATTCTATGAGAATTCATAAAATTATATTTATGATTTATATGATTTCTGGTTTTTTGGCTGCTCGGTGGTGGTGAAGGTGCTTATATATGGAGAAATACGGTACATAATTGATATATAAATTCTATTATATATTTAAATATAAGTAAATTTCAACATTGTATATGTAAACTATTTATAGAAAACTATATAACGATATTAAATGGTGCTTATATGAAATTATATATTGACATTAAATGTTTATATGTAATTATATAGTGATATTAAATATTATATGAAATTATCTCTTGATATTAAATGATAAATTAAATTATATATTGACATTAAATGTTTATATGTAATTATATAGTGACATTAAATGTTTATATGAAATTATCTCTTGATATTAAATGACAAATGCAATTATATATTGACATTACATGTTTATATGTAATTATATAGTAATATCGAATATTTCTATATTAAATTTATATAAAAAATTATATGGTGATACTATATTATACACAAAATTATAGTGACATTAAATTATGTTTTATGAAATTATGTCTGTTGATATTAAAGGATAAATGAAATTATATATTGACATCAAGTGTTTATATGAAATTCTATAGTGACATTAAATGGTGATTTATGAAATTATCTCTTGATACTAAATAGTAGATCAAATTATATATTGACATTAAATGTCTACATATAATTATATAGTGATATTAAATACTTATATGAAATTATCTGTTGATATTAAAGGATAAATGAAATTATATATTGACATCAAGTGTCTATATAAAATTATATAGTGGTATTAAATGATGTTATATGAAATTATGTGTTGATATTAAAGGATAAATGAAATTATATATTGACATTAAATGTTTATATGAAATTATACAGTGATATTACATGATATTTATATGAAATTATCTGTTGATATTAAATGATAAATGAAATTAAAATGAAATTATTCCCCTTACGGCGTCGTCGGGATCCCCTTGGAAGAACTTGAGGTCGGGGTCGTCCAGGTACTGCCGGCACTCCACGCACTTGGGAGGGGTGGTCTGAGGGAAAGGGGACAATTCCAGGGATTATCCCGCCCTTCCACCACAAAAATCCCGGATTTTTCCATCGGGAACGGCCCCGGATGCTCCAAATTCCAACCCCCCTACCCCAAAAAAATCAAAAAAATTCCATTCTGGGATGAGCTGGGAAGGGTTTGGATTGACCCCCACCCTGGGGGAGCTCATCCCAAAAAATTTGGGATGAAATAATAAGGGATGAGATGGAAAAATAAGGGATGGAATGAAATAATAAGGGATGAAATGAAATAATAAGGGATGAGATGGAAAAATAAGGGATGAGATGAAAAAATAAGGGATGAGATGAAAAAATAAGGGATGAAATGAAAAAATAAGGGATGGAATGAAAAAATAAGGGATGAAATAAAAAAATAAGGGATGAAATGAAATAATAAGGGATGAGATGAAAAAATAAGGGATGAGATGAAATAATAAGGGATGAGATGAAAAAATAAGGGATGAAATAACCCCAAAAATGGTTGGAAAAGGGGGAAAAAGGGACCAGGATAATCCACCCACCCTGGGGAGCTCATCCCAAAAATCTGGGGGGTTTTAAGGGATGAAAATAAACCCAAAAATGGTTGAAAAGGAGGGGAAAAAGGGAACAGGATAATCCATCCACCCTGGGGAGCTCATCCCAAAAAATTTGGGATGAAATAATAAGGGATGAGATGGAAAAATAAGGGATGAGATGGAAAAATAAGAGATGGAATGAAAAAATAAGGGATGAAATGAAAAAATAAGGGATGAGATGGAAAAATAAGGGATGAGATGAAAAAATAGGGGATGAAATGACCCCAAAAATGGTTGGAATGGGGGGAAAAAGGGAACAGGATGATCCACCCACCCTGGGGGAGCTCATCCCAAAAAATTTGGGATGAAATAATAAGGGATGAGATGAAAAAATAAGGGATGAAATGAAAAAATAAGGGATGAGATGGAATAATAAAGGATGAAATGAAATAATAAGGGATGAGATAAAAAATAAGGGATGAAATTAAAAAATAAGGGATGGAATGAAAAAATAAGGGATGAAATCAAATAATAAAGGATGAAATAACCCCAAAAAAAAGGTTGGAAAGGGGGAAAAAGGGAACAAGATGATCCACCCACCCTGGGGGAGCTCATCCCAAAAAATATGGGATGAAATAATAAGGGATGAGATGAAAAATAAGGGATGAGATGGAAAAATAGGCGATGAGATGAAATAATAAGGGATGATACGAAATAATAAGGGATGAGATGGAATAATAAGGGATGAAATGAAAAAATAAGGGATGGGATGAAAAAATAAGGGATGAGATGAAAAAATAAGGGATGAAATAACCCCAAAAATGGTTGGAAAGAGGGTAAAAAGGGAACAGGATGATCCAACCACCCTGGAGAGCTCATCCCAAAAAATGTGGGATGAAACAATAAGGGATGAGATGGAAAAATAAGGGATGAGATGAAAAAATAAGGGATGAAATGACCCCCAAAAATGGTTGGAATGGGGGAAAAAGGGAACAGGATGATCCACCCACCCTGGGGAGCTCATCCCAAAAATCTGGGGGGTTTAAGGGATGAAAATAACCCCAAAAATGGTTGAAAAAGGAGGGAAAAAGGGACTTACTTTGGCAGGGGTCGTGATTTTAACCTGAGGGATTTCGTCCCTGGGCTCCGACCTGGGAATGGGATAAAAATGGGATGAAGGGGTGGGAAAAGCCTGGGGGATGTTCCCCCCCCTTTCATCTCCCCTTACCCATCTTTGGCTTCCACTTTAATCCTTTTCTCGTCTTGTTCCTTGAAGAAAAAGCAGGGAAAATAAAAATAAACCCAGTGGGGAGAAAAAAAAAGTGGGGAGAGGATGAAAAGCAGAGAGGAAAAGGGGGAAAAAAAAAAACCTCCTGGATCCCAAAAAGTGGGGAGGGGGGGGAAAAAAAATCACCCCAAAACCAAAAAAAATCATCCCCAAAAAGTGGATTTTGGGGGCAAAAAGTGGATTTTTGGGGGACCCACCTTGTCCTCGGGCTCCTCTTCCTCCTCCTCCTCCTCCTTCTCCCGCTCGGCCTCCCCGTTGGCCTCCCCCGATTTCCTCTTGTGGGACCTGCTGGGATCGGGATTTTTGGAATTGGGGAGGGGGGGAATTCTGAGGTTTTTAGGGAAGGAAAGGGGAGCCCCTTCCCCCAAAAAAAGCCCCCTCTCCCCCTCCAAACTGACCCTTTGGAGAAGAGGCTGAGCAGGGTGGGCTGGCGGCCGGAGCTCCGCGTCACCCGGGAGCTGGAGGGAGACTCTGCCGGGGGAAAACGGGGGGAGAGAGGATGGAAAAGGGGACAGGGCGGGAAAAGGGAGGACCTTCACAGTCCCCCAGACCCCAAAAATGTTCTCCAGGGGATCCCTGATCTTCCATCCTGACAGGGGATCCCAAAACCCTTCCCCAGGGGATCCCTGATCTCCCATCCCAACAGGAGACCCCAAAACCCTTCCCCAGGGGATCCCCCATTCCACACCTCACCAGGAGAGCCAGGAGATCCCAAAACCCTTCCTGAGGGGATCCCTGCTCTCCATCCCAACAGGAGACCCCAAAACCCTTCCTGAGGGGATCCCTGATCTCCATCCCATCAGGAGATCCCAAAACCCTTCCTGAGGGGATCCCCACTCCCCATCCCACCAGCAGACCCCAAAACCCTTCCCGAGGGGATCCCCACTCCCCATCCCACCAGCAGACCCCAAAACCCTTCCCGAGGGGATCCCCACTCCCCATCCCACCAGCAGACCCCAAAACCCTTCCCGAGGGGATCCCACTCCCCATCCCACCAGGAAACCCCAAAACCCTTCCCGAGGGGATCCCCACTCCCAATCCCACCAGCAGACCCCAAAACCCTTCCTGAGGGGATCCCTGATCTCCATCCCATCAGGAGATCCCAAAACCCTTCCTGAGGGGATTTCCATTCCCAATCCCACCAGCAGACCCCAAAACCCTTCCTGAGGGGATTTCCACTCCCCATCCCACCAGCAGACCCCAAAACCCTTCCTGATGGGATCCCCACTCCCCATCCCACCAGCAGACCCCAAAACCCTTCCTGAGGGGATTTCCACTCCCAATCCCACCAGCAGACCCCAAAACCCTTCCCGAGGGGATCCCCACTCCCCATCCCACCAGCAGACCCCAAAACCCTTCCTGAGGGGATCCCTGCTCTCCATCCCACCAGCAGACCCCAAAACATTTACCAAGGGGATTTCCACTCCCCATCCCACCAGCAGACCCCAAAACCCCTCCTGAGGGGATCCCCGATCTCCATCCCAATAGGAGATCCCAAAACCCTGCTCTCCATCCCAATAGGAGAACCCAAAACCCTTCCCCAGGGGATCCCTGATCTCCCATCCCAACAGGAGAGCCAGGAGACCCCAAAACCCTTCCTGAGGGGATCCCCGATCTCCATCCCAATAGGAGATCCCAAAACCCTGCTCTCCATCCCAACAGGAGACCCCAAAACCTTTCCTGAGGGGATCCCCAATCTCCCATCCCGACAGGAGATCCCAAAACCCTGCTCTCCATCCCAATAGCAGATCCTAAAACCCTTCCTGAGGGGATCCCCACTCCCCATCCCACCAGCAGACCCCAAAACCCTTCCTGAGGGGATCCCCACTCCCCATCCCACCAGCAGACCCCAAAACCCTTCCCGAGGGGATCCCCGATCTCCACCCCATCAGCAGACCCCAAAACCCTCCCCAAAGGGACCCCCTTTTTTTACTTCTGCCCTCGCCGTTCTTGGACCGGCTCCGGCTCCTCCGGGAGCCCCTCCTGGCCCTCGGGGCGGGGCCCAGCAGGGACTGCGGGTGGGGGGACGAGGAGGAGGATGAGATGATGATGAAGATGAAGATGAGGATGATGAGGATGAGGCCACCCCTTCCTCCATGTCCTCATCGTTGTCGCTGCCGTAGCCGTTGGTGGCGGCCCCGGTGGCCACCGAGAGCTCCCAGTGCAGCAGGGCCTTCACCTGGGCCAGGTAACGCTCCTGGAGGGGATGGGGGTGGGAAAAATTGGGATAAACAGCCCCAAAAACTGGGATAAACAGCCCCAAAAATGGGATAAACCCCCCTGGATCAATGGGGGGGACAGGGGGGTGCAGGGATGGAAGGGACTGAGGAGAGCTCCCGGTGCAGCAGGGCCTTCACCTGGGCCAGGTAACGCTCCTGGAGGGGATGGGGGTGGGAAAAATTGGGATAAACAGCCCCAAAAACTGGGATAAACACCCCTAAAACTGGGATAAACACCCCCCAAACCAAGATAACCCCCCCAAAAATGGGACTGGGGGGACAGGGGGGTGCAGGGAAGGAGGGGACTGAGGGGAGCTCCCGGTGCCTTCACCTGGGCCAGGTAACGCTCCTGGAGGGGATGGGGGTGGGAAAAATTGGGATAAACACCCCCTAAAATTGGGATAAACACACCCAAAACCGGGATAAACCCCCCCTGGATCAATGGGGGGGGTCCAGGGAAGGAGGGGACTGATGGGAGCTCCCAGTGCAGCAGGGCCTTCACCTGGGCCAGGTAACGCTCCTGGAGGGGATGGGGGGGGGGGAAAAATTGGGATAAACAGCCCCAAAAACCGGGATAAACACCCCCAAAACTGGGATAAACACCCCAAAAACTGGGATAAACCCCCCCTGGATCAATGGGGGGGACAGGGGGGTGCAGGGATGGAAGGGACTGATGAGAGCTCCCAGTGCAGCAGGGCCTTCACCTGGGCCAGGTAACGCTCCTGGAGGGGATAGGGGTGGGGAAAACTGGGATAAACACCCCCAAAAACTGGGATAAACACCCCCAAAATCAGAATAAACCCCCCCTGGATCAATGGGGGGGATCCAGGGAAGGAGGGGACTGAGGGGAGCTCCCAGCACCTTCACCTGGGCCAGGTAACGCTCCTGGAGGGGATGGGGGTGGGAAAAATTGGGATAAACACCCCCAAAAACTGGGATAAACACCCCCAAAACTGGGATAAACACCCCCAAAACTGGGATAAACACCCCCAAAACTGGGATAAACACCCCCAAAACCAAGATAACCCCAAAAATAGGACTGGGGGGACAGGGGGGTCCAGGGAAGGAGGGGACTGAGGGGAGCTCCCGGCGCCTTCACCTGGGCCAGGTAACACTCCTGGAGGGGGTGGGGGTGGGAAAAATTGGGATAAACCCCCCCAAAACTGGGATAAACCCCCCCAAAACTGGGATAAACACAGGGGGGGACAGGGAAGGGGGGCACTGACCTCGGAGAGCTCGCGGCGACTCAGTTTGGCCTCCAGTTCCGCCAGCTGCCGAAGAGCCTCGGCCTGAGGGGAAACAAAACCCCCTCAGTCCCCATGGGGGGACACCCAGGGGACACTGGGGACACTGGGGACACTGGGGGGACACAGGGGGACACAGGGGGACACAGAGGGGACACTGGGGACACTGGGGGACACAGGGGATAGAGGGGACACAGGGGACACTGGGGACACTGGGGACACTGGGGACACTGGGGGACAGAGGGGACACAGGGGGGACACTGGGGGACAGAGGGGGACACAGGGGACACAGGGGACACAGGGGACACAGGGGGACACTGGGGGGACACTGGGGGACATTGGGGGACACTGGGGACACAGAGGGACACTGGGGACAAAGGGGGACAGAGGGGGACAGAGGGGACACAGGGGACACTGGGGGGACACAGGGGACTGAGGGGACAGAGGGGACACAGGGGGACACAGGGGGACAGAGGGGGACATGGGGGACACAGGGGACACAGAGGGACACAGGGGACACTGGGGGACAGAGGAGGACACAGAGGGGACACAGGGGGACAGAGGGGGACACTGGGGACACTGGGGGGACACGGGGGATGCTGTGGGACATGGGGACAACTCACATGGGGAGGGAGGGAATGGTGGGGACAGGGACACCAGAGGGACAGAGGGACACAGGGGACACTGTGGGACACACAGGGACATAGAGGACACTTTGGGGACACTGGGGGGACACAGGGGGACACAGGGGGACACAGGGGACAGAGGGGACACTGGGGACAGAGGGGGACACTGGGGGACACAGGGGGACACAGGGGACACGAGGGGACACTGGGGACACAGGGGACACAGAGGGGACACTGGGGGACACGGACATTGGGGACACAGGGGACAGAGGGGACACAGGGGGACAGAGGGGGACACAGGGGACACAGGGGACACAGGGGACAGAGGGGGACACAGGGGGACACAGGGGACACAGGGGGACATGGGGGACACAGGGGACACAGAGGGACACAGGGGACACTCTGGGGACACTCTGGGGACACTGTGGGGCATGGAGGGGACAGAGGGGACACTGTGGGACACAGAGGGACACAGGGGACAAAGGGGACACTGGGGACACTCTGGGGACACTGTGGGGCACAGAGGGGACAGAGGGGACACTGTGGGGGCACCCACACCCCCCTACACCCCCCCCAAAATTTGGGGAGGGGGGCTCACCTTCTCACTCAGGGTCTCCTCATCCCTCTCCAGGTCCTGCAGCCTGTGGGGACACCGGGGGGGTCACCACGAGGGGTTTTGGGGTCACCACACGAAGGGACACCCCAAAACTCCAGGAGGGGTCTGTCCCGTTCCCAACCCCATCCCAGCTCCAGGGAATCCCATCCCAACTCCAGGGATTCCATCCCTGACCCCATCCTAGCTCCAGGGACCCCATCCCTGACCCCATCCCAGCTCCAGGGGGTCTGTCCCGTTCCCAACCCCATCCCAGCTCCAGGGGTCCCATCCCTGATCCCATCCCTGACCCCATCCCAGCTCCAGGGATCCCATCCCTGACCCCATCCCTGACCCCATCCCAGCTCCAGGGGGGTCTGTCCCGTTCCCAACCCCATCCTAGCTCCAGGGACCCCATCCCTGACCCCATCCCAGCTCCAGGGATCCCATCCCTGACCCCATCCCGGCTCCAGGGATCCCATCCCTGACCCCATCCCGGCTCCAGGGGGGTCTGTCCCATTCCCAATCCCATCCCAGCTCCAGGGATCCCATCCCTGACCCCATCCCTGACCCCATCCCTGACCCCATCCCAGCTCCAGGGATCCCATCCCTGATCCCATCTCTGACCCCATCCCAGCTCCAGGGGGGTCTGTCCCATTCCCAACCCCATCCCAGCTCCAGGGGTCCCATCCCTGACCCCATCCCAGCTCCAGGGGGGTCAGGGTAGGGTTAGGGGGGTCAGGGCAGGTTGGGGGGCCAGGGCAGGGCTGGGGGTCAGGGTAGTGTTGGGGGTCAGGGCAGGGTTGGGGGGTCAGGGCAGGGTTGGGGGAGGTCAGGAGCAGGTTTGGGGAAGTCAGGGGGCAGTGTTGGGGGGGTCAGGGGCAATGTTGGGGGGTCAGGGTAGTGTTGGGGGTCAGGGCAGGGTTGGGGGGTCAGGGCAGGGCTGGGAGGTCAGGGCAGGGGTTGGAGGTCAGGGCAGTGAGGGGTCAGGGCAATGTTGGGAGGTCAGGGCAGTGTTGGGGGTCAGGTCAGGGTTGGGGTCAGGGCAGTGTTGGGGGTCAGGGCAGGGTTAGGGGGTCAGGGCAGTGTTGGAGGTCAAGATAGGGTTAGGGGTCAGGGCAATTTTGGGGAGTCAGGGCAATGTTGAGGGGTCAGGGCAGTGTTGGGGGTCAGGGCAGGGTTAGGGGGTCATTGCCAGGGCTGGGGTGTCGGTGTCGTTGGGGGGTTGTCACTGATATTTGGGGTGAGGTCACTGATATTTGGGGGGGGCCAGGGCTATGAGGGCTGTCATTGATATTTGGGGGGGCTGCCACTGATATTAGGGTGGGGTCACTGATACTTGGGGGGGTTGTCACTGATATTGATGTGAGGTCACTGATATTTAGAGGGGCTGTCACTGATATTGGGGGGTTGTCATTGATATTGGGGGGACTCAAGGCTATGGGGGTTGTCACTGATATTGGGGGGGATCAGGGTTTGGGGCTGTCACTGATTTTGGGGGCTGTCACTGATTTTGGGGGCTGTCACTGACATTTGGGGGAGTCAGGGCTATGGGGGCTGTCACTGATATTTGGGGGGGCTGTCACCAGTATTTGGGGGGGTCGGTACTATGGGGCTGTCACTGATATTGGGGGTGTCACTGGTATTTGGGGGTCAGGGCTATGGGGGCTGTCACTGGTATTTGGGGGTAAGGGCTTTGGGGTTGTCACTGATTTTGGGGGCTGTCACCACAGTATTTGGGGGGGGTCAGGGCTATGGGGGCTGTCACCGGTATTTAGGGAGGTTGTCACTGCTCTGGGGGCTGTCACTGATATTGGGGTGAGGTCACTGATATTTGGGGGCTGTCACCTGTATTTGGGGAGCTGTCACCGATATTTGGGGGGGCTGTCACCGGTATTTGGGGGGGCTGTCACCGATATTTGGGGGTTGTCACTGATATTTGGGGGGGCTGTCACCGGTATTTGAGGGTTGTCACTGCTATGAGGGCTGTCACTGGTATTTGGGGGGGCTGTCACTGATATTTGGGGGGGGTCAGGGCTTTTGGGGTTGTCACTGATATTTGGAGGGGCTGTCACTGCCATTGGGGGCTGTCACTGATATTTGGGGGTGAGGTCACTGATATTGGAGGCTGTCACCGGTATTTGTGGGGGTCAGGGCTATGGGGGCTGTCACTGATATTTGGGGTGAGGTCACTGATATTGGGGTGAGGTCACTGATATTTGGGGGCCTGTCACCGGTATTTGGGGGGGAGGTCAGGGCTATGGGGGCTGTCACTGATATTTGGGGGGCTGTCACTGCCACTGGGGGCTGTCACTGATATTGGGGTGAGGTCACTGATGTTTGGGGGGCTGTCACTGACATTTGGGGGGTTAGGGCTATGAGGGCTGTCACTGATATTGGGGTGAGGTCACTGGTATTTGGGGGGTCAGGGCTATGAGGGCTGTCACTGATATTTGGGGGGCTGTCACTGATTTTGGGGGGTTGTCACTGCCATTGGAGGGGTTGGGGCTATGGGAGGTGTCACTGATATTGGGGGAGTCAGGGCTATGGGGGCTGTCACCGATATTGGGGTGAGGTCACTGATATTGGGGGCTGTCACCGATATTTGGGGGCTGTCACTGATATTTGGGGGCTGTCAACGGTATTTAGGGGTTGTCACCGGTATTTGGGGGCTGTCACCGTTATTTGGGGGTCAGGGCTATGGGGGCTGTCACTGATATTTGGGGGCTGTCACTGCCACTGGGGCTGTCACTGATATTGGGGTGAGGTCACCGATATTTGGGGGCTGTCACCGGTATTTGGGAGGTCAGGGCTATGGGGGCTGTCACTGATATTGGGGTGAGGTCACTGACAATGGGGTGAGGTCACTGATATTTGGGGGCTGTCACTGATATTGGGGTGAGGTCACTGATATTTGGGGGCTGTCACTGATATTGGGGGGCTGTCACCGGTATTTGAGGGGTCAGGACTATAGGGGGCTATCTCTGATATTTGGGGGGGCTGTCACCGGTATTTGGGGGGGGGGTGTCACCGCTAGGGGGGCTGTCACTGGTATTTGGGGGGGTTTATCACTGCTCTGGGGGCAGTTCTGGACTCACCGTCGGCGCAGCTCGGCGGGCAGCGGGGCCGGGGGCAGCGGAGCGGCCCGGGCCGGCATCGGGGCGGTGGTACCGGGAACGGGAACGGGAACGGCACCGGGAACGGGAACGGGGAACGGCACCGGGAACGGGGCCGGGTTTAGGAGCGGGAACGGCACCGAGGGAGGGAGCGGAGCCGGGAGCGGGAACAGGAACGGCACCGGGAGCACCGGGAGCACCGGGAGCACCGGGAGAGGGATTTGGGATCGCGATTGGGGCCGGGTTTGGGATAGGGATTGGGATCGGGGCTGGGATCGGGATCGGGTTTAGGAGCGGGAGCGGGTTTGGGATAGGGATCGGGATCGGGGCCGGGTTTAGGAGCGGGAGCGGGTTTGGGATAGGGATTGGGATCGGGGCCGGGTTTGGGAGCGGGATTTGGGATAGGGATCGGGGCCGGGTTTGGGATCGGGATTGGGATCGGGGTTGGGATCGGGGCCGGGGCTGGGATCGAGGGCCAGGTTTAGGACCAGGGAGCAGGTTTGGGATGAGGATCAGGGCCGGGATAGGGATCGGGATAGGAGATCCAGAGCGGGTTTGGGATCGGGATCGGGGCCGGGGCCGGCACCGGGAGCGGGTTTGGGATCAGGAGCGGGTTTGGGATGAGGAGCGGGTTTGGGATCGGGATCGGGGCCGGGATAGGGATCGGGATAGGGATCAGGAGCGGGATCGGGACCGGGATAGGGATCGGGATAGGGATCAGGATCGGGATCGGGATCAGGACCAGGATCAGGGCCAGGGCCGGCACCAGGGAGCAGGTTTAGGATGAGGATCAGGGGCCGGGATAGGGATCAGGATAGGGATCAGGAGCAGGTTTGGGATCAGGATCAGGGCCGGGGCCGGCACCGGGAGCGGGTTTGGGATCAGGAGCGGGTTTGGGATGAGGATTGGGGCCGGGATAGGGATCGGGATAGGGATCAGGAGCGGGTTTGGGATCGGGATCGGGACCGGGATCGGGGCCGGGGCCGGCACCGGGAGCGGGTTTGGGATGAGGAGCGGGTTTGGGATGAGGAGTGGGGCCGGCACCGGGAGCGGGTTTGGGATGAGGAGCGGGTTTGGGATGAGGAGCGGGGCCGGGGCTGGGATCGGGATAGGGATCAGGAGCGGGTTTGGGATCGGGATCGGGACCGGGATCGGGGCCGGGGCCGGCACCGGGAGCGGCGGCTTCGCGCGGAAACGGGCGGCGGGGGCGGGGCGGCGCCGGGCCGGACCATCGCGCGGGGCGCGCGGGGGGAGCCGGGCCCCACCATCCCGGGGGGACGGGGGAAAAAAGCGACGCAGAGAGCTCCCCCCCCCGCACCGAGAGGGAACCCGAGAAGGGGTCGGGAGCACCGGGGGGATGTCCCGGGAGCACCGGGGAGGTCCTGAGGGACGATTCGGGCCGGCCCCGGTGGGGCTGAGGGGGGGTCGGGGAACGAACCACTGTGAGGGAACCTGAGAGGGGTGGGAAAGGGCGGGAAGTTCCACTGAGGGACGGTTGGAAAGTACCACTGAGGGGAAATGGGGGGGGGAACAGGCCCTGTCATGGGGTTGTACCACTGTGGGGAGGGGGGGAGTAGGGCTGTACCACTGTGGGAGGGTGGGGGGAGTAGGGCTGTACCACTGTGGGATTTTCCTGGTTCAGGGGGGATTCCCTGGACCCCAAAATCCACGAGGGGTGGGGGGGTCCCCGTGACAATGGGGGGGGTCCCTGTGCCCATTAAGGGGGTCCCTGTGCCCACTTTAGGGGTCCCTGTACCCATTTTGGGGGTCCCTGTGCCCATTGTGGGGGTCCCTGTACCCATTTTGGGGGTCCCTGTACCCATTTTGGGGGTCCCTGTACCCACTGTGGGGGTCCCTGTACCCACTGTGGGGGTCCCTGTACCCATTCTGGGGTCCCTGTGCCCATTGTGGGGGTCCCTGTACCCATTTTGGGGGTCCCTGTACCCATTTTGGGGGTCCCTGTGCCCATCGTGGGGGTCCCTGTGCCCACTGTGGGGGTCCCTGTGCCCACTGTGGGGGTCCCTGTGCCCATTTTGGGGGTCTTTTCACCCCAAACCCCCCCCCCATTTCCTCTGCACCCCCCGCGGGAGGAAACGCGGCCGATTTTGGGGGTTTTTTGGGGGGTTCGAACCAGGGGGTTTTTTGGGGGGAGGGGCACAAAACCAGGTTGGGGTTGTGGGGAGGGGTTTAAGAAGCAAGGGGGTCTGGGGGCCCCCAAAGGCAGGGTCGGGGATGCTCAGCCCGAAATTTTGGGGTTCCCCCACCCTCCCTAAAAAAACCTCAACCCCTCCCACCCCCAAATTCCCGGGAGTTTTTTATTTTGGGGGGCTTTGATCCATCCCAGCCCAGGAAAGAGCTGGAAAAAAGTGGGGAAAAACCCACAAAAAACAAACCAAAACACTGATTTAATATAAAAAAAAGAGGGGGTCCAGGAAGAAAGGGAGGAGGGGGAGGGATTTTCTTTGGGGGTGGAGGGGCGATCCCAAGGATTTAGGGGGTTTTTGGAGGGGAGGGGAGAGGAAATCCCAGCAGGACCAGCCTTGCTGGAGGGGGGTGACGCCCCCACCCACCCACGACCACCCCCCACCCACTCCACGCGCCAGCGCGCGCGGGACCGTGGGGTGGGGGCTTGGGGTCCTTAAATGTGCCCCCCTCACCCCGTTTAATCCCGGGAAAAACCTCCTGGCAATTCATTCCCGGTGGGAACGCCCACGGGGGAGGAGGAAAGGGGAAGGAGGGGTCACCCACCCTCCCCCACCTTCCCACGCGAGAGACCCGTCCGACAGGTCCCGTGGGGCCCTGGGGCGGGGAGGGCGTGGGAAGGGTCCCCCCCCCTTCCCCGGGAACCGGGAATGGCACCGGGAACCGGGAATGGCACCGGAATGGCACCGGGAATGGCACCGGGAATGGCACCGGGAATGCCGCGGGTGGGGAGGGGGAGAGGGAGGGAAAGGGGAGGAAATGGGAGGGAGGGAGGGATGGGATGGGATGGTCTCCCCACCCCTCCCCACCCGCGGGTGGGATCAAGGTGCAGGTGTCTGTCCTGTCTGTCCTGTCCTGTCCGTACCTGGAAAAAAGCGGGAATTTCTCGTACCGTGGGGACACCCCCGGGGTGGATTTGGGGCCATGGGGACACCGTGGGGACACTGTGGGGTGGATTTGGGGCCATGGAGTGACCGTGGGGTCACTGTGGGGTGGATTTGGGGCCAGGGGGTGTCCATGGGGCACCCACGGGGTCAGGGGGTGACTTTGGAGCATCCACAGGGCCATGGGATGTCCATGGGGTGTCCTTGGGGTGTCCATGGGGTGTCCACAGGACATCCATGGGGTGACCCTGAACCATCCACAGGGCCATGGGGTGTCCATGGGGCATCCATAGGGTGACCTTGGAGCATCCACAGGGCCATGGGGTGTCCTTGGGGTGTCCATGGGGCTTCCACAGGGAGTCCATGGGGTGACCTTGGAGCATCCACAGGGTGACCTTGAACCATCCGTAGGGCCATGGGGTATCCATGGGGTGACCTTGGAGCATCCACAGGGCCATGGGGTGTCCACAGGACATCCATGGGGTGGCCTTGGAGTATCCACAGGGCCATGGGGTGTCCATGGGGTATCCATGGGGTGACCTTGGAGTATCCACAGGGCCATGGGGTGGCCATGGGGTGACCTTGGAGTATCCACAGGGCCATGGGGTGTCCATGGGGTATCCATGGGGTGACCTTGGAGTATCCACAGGGCCATGGGGCATCCATAGGGTGACCTTGGAGCATCCACGGGGTGGCCTTGAAGCATCCACAGGGCAATGGGGTGTCCATGGGATGTCCATGGGGCATCCATAGGGTGACCTTGGAGCATCCATAGGGTCATAGGGTGTCCAAGGGGTGACCATGGGGTGGCCTTGGAGTATCCACAGGGCCATGGGGCATCCATAGGGTGACTTTGGAGCATCCATGGGGTGACCTTGGACCATCCACAGGACCATGGGGTATCCATGGGGTGTCCATGGGGTGACCTTGGAGCATCCACAGGGCCATGGGGTGGCCATGGGGTGACCTTGGAGTATCCACAGGGCCATGGGGTATCCATGGGGTGGCCATGGGGTGACCCTGAACCATCCACAGGGCCATGGGGTATCCATGGGGTGACCTTGAAGCATCCATAGGAACCACGGGGCATCCACAGGGAGTCCATGGGGTGACCTTGAACCATCCATAGGGCCATGGGGTGTCCATGGGGTATCCATGGGGTGTCCATGGGGTGACCTTGAACCATCCATAGGGCCATGGGGTGTCCATGGGGTGACCTTGAAGCATCCACAGGGCCATGGGGTGTCCATGGGGTATCCATGGGGTGTCCATGGGGTTTCCACAGGGAGTCCATGGGGTGACCTTGAACCACCCACAGAGCCATGGGGTATCCACAGGGCATCCACGAGGTGACCCCAAACCCCCAAACCCCCCTAAACCCCCTCCTCACACCGACGTGGTGCACTCGCGGGTGAGGGGCGAGGTGGGCGTCTCCCCAAATTTGTCACCTGTGGGGTTCAGGTGACCCCAAATTTGTCACCTGTGGGCTCAGGTGAGCTCGGGTGGCCCCAAATTTGGGGTGACCTTGGAGTATCCACAGGGCCATGGGGTGTCCATGGGGTGACCTTGGAACATCCATAGGGCCCATGAGGTTTCCATGGGGTGTCCATGGGGTATCCATGGGGTGTCCATGGGGTATCCATGGGGTGACCTTGAACCACCCACAGGGCCATGGGGTGTCCATGGGGTGTCCATGGGGTGTCCATGGGGTGACCTTGGAGCATTCACAGATCCACAGGGTGTCCATGGGGTGACCTTGAAGCATCCACAGGGCCATGGGGTATCCACGGGGCATCCATGGGGTGACCTCAAACCACCCACAGGAACCACGTGGCATCCACGAGGTGACCCCAAACCCCCCCTAACCCCCTAAACCCCCAACCCCCTCACACCGACGTGGTGCACTCGCGGCTGAGGGGCGAGGTGGGCGTCTCCCTCCCTCCCCCGCGCCAACAACGACGGCTGAAGCCCCCTCCTCCCCTCACCCCCACCCACCCCCCCCACCCCCACCACCCCATCCACCGAGCCCGACGAGCGCAGCGGGGCCGCCCCGGTTCCCCCCCGGCCGGGGGGCTGCGGCCACCGGCGAGCTTGGCGATCCCTCCCCGCCCCACGACGGCAGCGACGCCGTCGGCCGCAGCAGAGCAGGCGCAGCAGCTCGGCCCTCATGTCCTTGCTGCGCAGCGTGTAGATGACGGGGTTGGCGGCCGAGTTGAGCGTGGCGAAGGCGAAGAAGTAGTTGGCCTTGTAGAGCACGCGGCAGGCGCGCACGGGGCACGAGGCGTCCATGAGCAGCACGACGAAGGCGGGCAGCCAGCACACCACGAAGGCGCCCAGCACGATGGTGACCGTCTTGAGCAGCGCCAGCGTCTGCGCCGAGGCGATCTCGGCGTGGCTCGAGCGCACCACGCAGTAGATGCGCGTGTAGAGCCCCACGATGGCCAGCAGGATGAGGGTGAAGATGGTGGTGACGAAGAGCACGTAGCGCTTGGAGTAGAGCGGCAGGACGGTGGAGCAGTCGCGCAGGTCGCTGATGCAGTTCCAGCCCATGATGGGCAGGCTGCCCACGGCGGCCGCCACGGCCCAGCAGGCGCCGATGAGCAGCACCATGCGGCAGCCGCTGTCGCCGCCGTACACCTTGACCCGCGTGATGGCCACGTGGCGCTCGATGGCGATGGCCAGCAGGCTGAACACCGAGGCGGCCAGCGTGGCGAAGGCCGTGCCCTCGCGCACGAACCACTGCACGGGCGTCAGGTCGAAGGTGGTGGCCCCCGACAGCAGCGTGTTGGCCATGAAGGCCAGCCCGGCCAGCAGGTCGGAGAAGGCCAGGTTGCCCACGAAGACGTACATGGCGAGGTGCAGGCGCTTGTTGCGGCAGATGGAGACGAGCACCAGCAGGTTCTCCAGCACGATGAAGCAGCACAGGGCCACGGTGAGCGCCGAGAGCGCCCGGCGCGACGGGGCCGCCGGCGCCGCCGCCGCCTCCTCCTTGGTGTAGTTGTAGTGCTCCCAGATCTTGTGGCGGTTGAAGTACTCCTTGTAGATGCTCCCCATGGCGGGAGGGCGAGGAGGGAGAGGAGGGGTCCCCCCTGTGTGTCCTCCCCCACCTCCACCCCCCCACCGTGGGGGGCTCAGAGGGACATGGAGGCGGCGGGGCCGGAGACCTGCGGGGAGAGGGGGGAGAGGGAGGGGATGGAGGGGATTGGGGGAAAATGGGGGGAAAATGGGGGAAGATGGGGGAAATGGGGGAAGATGGGGGAAATAGGGATGGGAAAATGGGGAAATGGGGGAAATGGGGAAATAGGGGGAAATGGGGGACATGGGGGGAAGATGGGGGAAATAGGAGGGGAAAATGGGGGAAATAGGGGACATGGGGAAAATGGGGAAGATGTTGGAGAAATGGGGGAAATGGGATGGGAAAATGTGGGGAAGGTGGGGGAAATAGGAGGGGAAAATGGGGGAATGAGGGGAAATGGGGATGGGAAAATGGGGGAAGATGGGGAAATGGGAGTGGAAATGGGGGAAATGGTGGGGAAGATGGGAGGGAAGATGGGAGGGAAGGGGGAGTATGGGGAAAATGGAGGGGGAAAATGGGGGAAAATGGGGAAATGGGGACATGGGGAAAATGTGGGGCAATGGGGATGGAAATGGGGGAAGATGGGGAAAATGGGGGAAAAGGAAGATGGGGAAGGGGGAAGATGGGGGGAAATGAGGGAGAAATAGGGGAACATGAGGGAAAATGGGGGGAAATGGGGGAAAATGGGGGGAAATGGGGGGAAATGGGGAGAAATGGGGAGGGGAAATGGGGGAAATGGGGGAATAGAATGGGGGAAATGGGGGAATGGGGGAAATGGAGGGAAATGGGGGAAATGGGAAATGGGGAAATGGGGGAAATGGGAGGAAGATGGGGAGAAATGAGGGGAAGATGGGGGAGAAATGGGGGAAATGGGGATGGGGAAAATGGGGGAAGGTGGGGGAAATGGGAGGGGACATGGGGAAGATGGGGGAAATAGGAGGGGAAATGGGGGAAATAGGGGGAAATGGGGGAAAATGGGGGAAATGGGGGAAATAGGGGGAAATGGGGGGAAATGGGGGACATGAGGGGGAAATGGGGGAAATGGGGATGGGAAAATGGGGGAATGGGGGAAATGGGGGGAAAATGGGGGAAATGGGGGGAAATGGGGGAAATGGGAGGGAAGATGGGGAGAAATGGGGGAAATGGGGGAAATGGGGGAAATGGGGGAAAGATGGGGAAGGGGGGAAGATGGGGAAATGGGAGGAAGATGGGGAGAAATGGGGGAAGATGGGGGAAGGTGGGGGAAATGGGGAGTATGGGGAAAATGGAGGGGAATGGGGATGGAAAATTGGGGAAATGGGAGGGAAAATGGGGGGACATGGGGGGAAGATGGGAGAAATGGGATGGAGGGGTGGGAATGGGGATGGGATGGGGATGAGAAGATGGGGGGTGAATGGGGGAAAATGGGGTGGGAATGGGGAGGACATGGGGAAAATGGGAGGGGAAAATTGGGGGAAATGGGGAAATGGGAAAATGGGAGGGAAGATGGGGAATGGGGAAAATGAGGAAATGGGGAAAATGGAGGGGAAATGGGAGGACATGGGGAAAATGGGAGGGGAAAATGGGGGAAATGGGGGAAATGAGTGGGAAAATGGGGGAATGGGGATGGAAAAATGGGGGGACATAGGGGAAAATGGGGGACATGGCAGGAATGGGGATGGGAAAATGAGAGGTTGGGGGAAATGGGGTGGCTTGAGGTGACACCGCTGGGGGTGTCACAGGGGGACATCCCCAACCCCCTCCCCAGTTACAGATGGGACCCCAGTACCGGTGTCCCCCTCCCCAGTTACAGATGGGACCCCAGTACCGGTGTGTCCCCCTCCCCAGTTACAGA
The DNA here is from genome assembly GCF_022539395.1 of Myiozetetes cayanensis. Taxonomy (NCBI): domain Eukaryota; kingdom Metazoa; phylum Chordata; class Aves; order Passeriformes; family Tyrannidae; genus Myiozetetes; species Myiozetetes cayanensis. The sequence goes on along the minus strand of NW_026086938.1, from coordinate 70,495 downwards.
TGGGACCCCAGTACCGTGTCCCCCTCCCCAGTTACAAATGGGACCCCAGTACCGTGTCCCCCCTCCCCAGTTACAGATGGGACCCCAGTACCGTGTCCCCCTCCCCAGTTACAGATGGGACCCCAGTACCGGTGTGCCCCCTCCCCAGTTACAGATGGGACCCCCAGTACCGGTGTGTCCCCTCCCCAGTTACAGATGGGACCCCAGTACCGGTGTGCCCCCTCCCCAGTTACAGATGGGACCCCAGTACCGGTGTGTCCCCTCCCCAGTTACAGATGGGACCCCCAGTACCAGTGTGTCCCCTCCCCAGTTACAGATGGGACCCCCAGTACCGGTGTCCCCCCTCCCCAGTTACAGATGGGACCCCCAGTACCGGTGTGTCCCCTCCCCAGTTACAGATGGGACCCCCAGTACCGTGTCCCCCCTCCCCAGTTACAGATGGGACCCCCAGTACCGGTGTGTCCCTCCCCAGTTACAGATGGGACCCCCAGTACTGGTGTGTCCCCTCCCCAGTTACAGATGGGACCCCCAGTACCGGTGTGTCCCCTCCCCAGTTACAGATGGGACCCCCAGTACCGGTGTCCCCTCCCCAGTTACAGATGGGACCCCAGTACTGGTGTGTCCCTCCCCAGTTACAGATGGGACCCCAGTACTGGTGTCCCCCATCCCCAGTTACAGATGGGACCCCCAGTACTGGTGTGTCCCCTCCCCAGTTACAGATGGACCCCCAGTACTGGTGTCCCCCATCCCCAGTTACAGATGGGACCCCCAGTACCGGTGTGTCCCCTCCCCAGTCACAGATGGGACCCCCAGTACCGGTGTGTCCCCTCCCCAGTTACAGATGGGACCCCCAGTACCGGTGTCCCCTCCCCAGTTACAAATGGGACCCCCAGTACTGGTGTGTCCCCTCCCCAGTTACAGATGGGACCCCCAGTACCGGTGTGTCCCCTCCCCAGTTACAGATGGGACCCCCAGTACCGTGTCCCCCCCTCCCCAGTTACAGATGGGACCCCCAGTACCGGTGTGTCCCCTCCCCCGTTACAGATGGGACCCCCAGTACCGGTGTGTCCCCTCCCCAGTTACAGATGGGACCCCCAGTACCAGTTTCCCCCCTTCCCCCTTCAAAGTTCAGGACAGGACCCCCACTCAGGACGCCCCCCCCAGGTCGGGGACCCCCCGAGGGCTCCGGGGGTGGGTCCGGGGCCCTCCTGGGATGGGGGCACCCCCAGATCCCGGTCCGGAGCCCCTCCTGGGCCCGATCCTGTCCCGGGGGGCCCCCTCGGAGCCTTCCCGGTACCGGAGCCCCCCCAGTCCTCTCACAGAGCCCCTCCCGGGCCCGATCCTGTCCCGGGGGGCCCCCTCGGAGCCCTCTCTCGGTCCCGGAGCCCCCCCAATCCCCTCACAAAGCCCCTCCCGGGCCCGATCCTGTCCCGGGGGGCCCTCTCGGAGCCACCTCGGTACCGGAGCCCCCCCAGTCCCCTCACAGAGCCCCTCCCGGGCCCGATCCTGTCCCAGAGGTCTCCTCGGAGCCCTCCCGACCCGGAGCACCCCCAGATCCTGTCCCGGAGCCCCCCCAGTCCCGTCCCGGAGCTCTCCCGGTCCCAGAGCCCCCCCCAGTCCCGTCCTGGAGCTCTCCTGTTACCGGAGCCCCCCCCGGTCCCGTCACGGAGCCCCTCCCGGGCCCGATCCTGTCCCAGAGGTCTCCTCGGAGCCCCTCCCGGACCCGGATTCCCCCCCGGGCCCGTCTTGGAGCCCCCCAGGTCCTGTCCCTGAACCCTCCCGGTACCGGAGCCCCCGGGCCCGTCCTGGAGCTCGCCGGGTCCAGAAGCCCCCTAATCCTGTCCCGGAGCCCCCTCCCAGTCCCGATCCTGTCTCGGAGCCGCCCCGGAGCTCTCCCGGTCCCGGAGCCCTCCCAGTCCCATCCCGGAGCTCTCCCGGGCCCGATCCTGTCCCGGAGCCCCCCCAGTCCCGTCCCGGAGCCCCCTCCGGGCCCGATCCCGTCCTGAGCCCCCCCGGTCCCGTCCCGGAGCTCTCCCGGTCCCGGAGCCCCCCCCAGTCCCGTCCCGGAGCTCTCCCGGGCCCGATCCAGTCCCAGAGCCCCCTCAGTCCTCGTCCCGGAGCCTCTCCCGGTCCAGAAACCCCCCAGTCCTGTCCCTGAGCCCTCCTGGGCCCGGATCCTCGTCCCGGAGCCCCTCCCGGGCTGATCCTGTCCTGAGCCCCTCCTGGGCCCGATCCTGTCCCGGAGGTCTCCTCGGAGCCCCCTGGTCCCGTCCTGAGCCCTCCTGGCCCGATCCTGTCCCGGAGCTCCCTCAGTCCTGTCCCGGAGCTCTCCCAGTCCCGGAGCCCCCCAATCCCGTTAAGGAGCTCTCCCGGTCCAGAAGCTCCCCCAGTCCTGTCCTGGAGCCCTCCCGGGCCCGATTCCGTCCAGGAGCCCCCCAGTCCCTGTCTCGAGCCGCCCCAGTCCTCCGTCCCAGAGCCCCCAGTCCTGTCCCGGAGCCCCCCAGTCCCGTCTCGGAGCTCCCCCGGTCCAGAAGTCCCCCCAGTCCTGTCCCGGAGCCCTCCTGGGCCCGATCCTGTCCCGGAGCCCCCAGTCCTGTCCTGGAGCCCCCTGGTCCAGAAGCCCCCGGTCCCTCTCTCCGCCTCTGCCGGTGCCGGGCCCCGCCCTCGTCCGGGACCCCGGGACCCCTGGACCCCCTGTTCCCCTGTACCGGTGGCGGTGGAGCCGCCGGTGGCCGTGGGGGCCGGCGCGGAGCATCTGCCGCCCTTCCCCTTCCCCTTCCCCTTCCCCGCCCGCCCCCGGGGCCGGGGCTGCCCCGGGCGGAGCCTCCGCGACGGGAACCGGGCGGGGCAGGGGGGCGGCGGGACCACCGGGAACGGGGAACTGGGACCCCGGGAACCGGGATTGGGAAACGGGAGTGGGAACAACGGGAGCGGGAACCGGGAGGAAAAAGGAGGGAACGGGCGGGGTCGGGGGGCGGCGGGACCACCGGGAACGGGAACCGGGACCCCCCCCGGGAACCGGGATTGGGAAACGGGAGTGGGAACAACGGGAGCGGGAACCGGGGGGAAAAAGGAGGGAACGGGCGGGGTCGGGGGGCGGCGGGACCACCCCCGGGAACGGGAAATGGGATTGGGAATCACGGGAATGGGAGCCGGGAACGGCCCCGGGATCCCAAACTGGGAACGGGAACCGGGAACGGCCCCGGGATCCCAAACTGGGAACGGCCCCGGGATCCCAAACTGGGAATGGCCCCGGGATCGGGAACCAGGATCGGGAACTGGGAACGGCCCCGGGATCCAAAACTGGGAACGGGAACTGGGAATGGCCCCGAGGTCCCAAACTGGGAACGGCCCCGGGATCGGGAACTGGGATCGGGAACTGGGAATGGCCCCGGGATCCAAAACTGGGAACGGGAACTGGGAATGGCCCCAGGATCCCAAACTGGGAACAGCCCCGGGATCCAAAACTGGGAACGGGAACTGGGAATGGCCCCAGGATCCCAAACTGGGAACGGCCCCGGGATCCAAAACTGGGAACGGGAACTGGGAATGGCCCCGGGATCGGGAACTGGGAACAGCCCCGGGATCCAAAACTGGGAACAGCCCCGGGATCCCAAACTGGGAATGGCCCCGGGATTGGGAACCAGGAACAGCCCCAGGATCCCAAACTGGGAATGGCCCCGGGAACAGCCCCAGGGATCCTGAAATGGGAACGGCCTCGGGATCCTGCACCGGGATCCCAAACTGGGAACAGCCCCTGGATCCTGGGAACCACACTGGGATCCCAAACTGGGGATCCCAAACTGGGAACAGCCCCAGGATCCTGGGAACCACACTGGGATCCCAAACTGGGAACAGCCCCTGGATCCTGGGAACCACACTGGGATCCCAAACTGGGAACAGCCCCTGGATCCTGGGAACCACACTGGGATCCCAAACTGGGAACAGCCCCTGGATCCTGGGAACCACACTGGGATCCCAAACTGGGGATCCCAAACTGGGAACAGCCCCTGGATCCTGGGAACCACACTGGGATCCCAAACTGGGGATCCCAAACTGGGATCAGCCCCTGGATCCTGGGAACCCACACTGGGATCCCAAACTGGGGATCCCAAACTGGGAACAGCCCCTGGATCCTGGGAACCACACTGGGATCCCAAACTGGGGATCCCACACTGGGATCCCAAACTGGGGATCCCAAACTGGGATCCCGAACCAGAATCCCAAGCTGGGATCTTGCCCCGGGATCCCAAACTGGGATCTTGCTCCAGGGAATCACACTGGGATCCCAGTTTGGGATCCCAAAATGGGATTCCACCCCACACCAGGACCCTCCATGGGATCCCTGGATCCCACACCCCACATTCCCACCGGGATCCCTGGATCCCACACCCCACATTCCCATCTGGATCCCACACCCCACATTCCCACCGGGATCCCACACCCCACATTCCCACAGGGATCCCTGGACCTCACACCCCACATTCCCACAGGGATCCCTGGACCCCACATTCCCACCGGGATCCCGCCCCACTCCCCTCCCCCTCGGGGATTGGGGGTGTGAGGAAGATCCACGAGCTCCCCACCCTGGGGGAGGGGAGGATGTTGTGGGGGGTCACCTGGGCCTCCGAATCCCAAAATATCCCTGGCTCCGCCCCCACAAATTGGATCAGGCGGGGGCCGGGTTTAGGGCCGGGTTTAGGCCGGGTTCAGGCGCAGGGGCGGCGTGGACAGATGGTGGATTAGGGGGGGGGACACGACACACGTGGGGACACGCGTGGGAGGGGGGGCAGCGGGACAGCCACACGTGGGGGGGGGAGGGGGAGACCCCACAGCCCCCAGCACGGGACGCTCCCCCCCCCGACTCCGAGAATTTGGGGACACCACCCCTCCCAGACCTTGGGGACCCCCCCAGGCCTTGGGGACATCCCCTTCCCCTCCGGAGACTTTGGGGACCCCCCCCAGGCCTTGGGGACATCCCCTCCCCAAGACTTTGGGGCTTCTCCCCCCCCTCCACGAGACTTTTGGGGACCCTCCCCAGACCTTGGGGATCCCCCCAGACTTTGGGGACCCCCCCCAGACCTTGGGGACATCCCCCTCCCCTCCGGAGAATTTGGGGACCCCCCCCAGACCTTGGGGATCCCCCCAAGACTTTGGGGCTTCTCCCCCCCCAGGAGACTTTTGGGGACCCTCCCCAGACCTTGGGGCCCCCCCAAACGGTTTTTGGGGTCTCCTGTCCAAAATGGGGAGGGGGGAGCCCCACAGGAGCCCCCCCGCCCCCCACCATCTGTGAGCCAGATGTTGGCGTGGCCGAAACAGCTGGAGAGGCTCTGCCTCTCCCCGAGGGGAGGGGGGACATCGGGGGAGCACCTCATTGTGTGTCGGGGGAGGGGACACGAGGGGAGGGGGACACAACACGGACTCCTCCCCCCACCCAAAGGTGTCCCCCCACTTTTGGGGACACTCCGGGGGTCCCACCCCAAATCCTGAGCTCCCCTTTCCTCCCCCCACTTTTGGGGACACTCCAGGGTCCCACCCCACCCCCACGGTGTCCCCCCACCCTTGGGGACACTCCGGGGTCCCACCCCACCCGACTGGGGTCACTTCCCCCAAAGCCTCGATGCCGGTCGGGGGGCAGGGGGCACAGGGGGACACGGAGGGGGTCCTGCGCGCGGAGGGGACCCCAGGGTGGGTGGGGTGGGGGTTTTTTGGGGAGGTTTTTGGGGTCTTACTGGTGCCGGTCCCGGCGGCGCTGAGAGGGACAACGTGGGAGGGGGAGGGGGCGGGGCTTCCGAGGCCACGCCCACCGCCCACAGAGGGGCGTGGCCAAACGGGTCACACTCCCGGGGAGGGCTGAGACCCCCAAATTGGGGAGGGGGAGAGAAAGACCCCCATGTGTCTCCTTCAACCCCCGGGAGGGCTGAGACCCCAAATTGGGGAGGGGGGATAAGACCCCAAAATGGGGAGGGGAGAGAAAAGACCCCCATGTGTCTCCTTCAACTCCCCCGGGGAGGGCTGAGACCCCCAAATTGGGGAGGGGGGACAAGAATCCCAAAATAGGGAGGGGGGACACACAAGACCCCCCGGGGACGGCTGAAACCCCAAATTGGGGAGGGGGACACCTAGGCCCCCTGGGGATGCTGAGACCCCAAATTGGGGAGGGGTGGACAAGACCCCAAAATGGGGGAAGGGAGGGGTCAAAGGAGCCCCCAGTGACCCCAAAATTGTGACGTGGGGAGGGGGTGGGTTTTTTTTTGGGGGGATTTTCCCTGCCTGGAAAACTTCCCGGACTTTCCAGGCAGGGAATTCCGGGGGTGGTGTTTAAAATTGGGGGTCCCCTCCCCAAATATCGAGGGGAGGGAGGGGGTTGGGGAGGGGGTCTCTCCGACCGACCCCTCCTCCTCCCCCCCATCCTCAATCCAGGATTGGGGCCGGGAAAGGATTTTTAATTGGAAGCAGAAGGCGGGAATGGGGGGAGGAGGGGGAGGGGCGGGAATGGGAAGGGGAGGGGCTTCATTCCCAATTTTTTCCTTTTTCCTTCCCCTTCCTTTTCTCCCCCCTCCAAATTCCCACCCCGGGATGAGCTGGGGGTGATGGAGAAACCCAAACCCCCCCAGTCCCTGATCCCGATGGGAATGGGATGGGAATGGGGTGGGAATGGGATTGGGATGGGGATGGGAATGGGACAGGATGGGGATGGGATGGGAATGGGATGGGAACGGGGTGGGAATGGGATGGGATGGGGATGGGAACGGGAATTGGATGGGAATGGGACAGGATGGGGATGGGATGGGATGGGAATGGGGGTGGGAATGGGGTGGGAATGGGATGGGGATGGGAATGGGGTGGGATGGGGATGGAATGGGGATGGGATAGGAAAGGGAATGGGGTGGGAATGGGAATGGGAATGGGACAGGATGGGGATGGGATGGGAATGGGGTGGGAATGGGATAGGAATGGGGATGGGAATGGGGATGGGGATGGGAAAGGGAATGGGGTGGGAATGGGATGGGAATGGGATTGGGATGGGGATGAGGATGGGATGGGATGGGGATGGGAAAGGGGTGGGAATGGGATTGAGATGGGGATGGGAATGGGACAGGATGGGGATGGCAAAGGGGTGGGAATGGAGAAGAGGATGGGGTGGGAATGGGATGGGGATGGGATGGGGATGGGACGGGAAAGGGAATGGGGATGGGAATGGGATGGGAATGGGGTGGGAAGGGAATGGGGTGGGAATGGGAAAGGAATGGGAACGGGGTGGGAATGGGGTGGGATGGGATGGGATAGGAAAGGGAATGGGGGTGGGAATGGGGTGGGAATGGGATTGGGATGGGGATGGGAATGGGACAGGATGGGGATGGGATGGGAATGGGATTGGGATGGGATGGGAATAGGATGGGGGTGGGAATGGGAATGGGATGGGGATGGGAATGGGACAGGATGGGGATGGGATGGGATGGGATTGGGATGGGGATGAGGATGGGAACGGGATGGGGATGGGAATGGGGTGGGAATGGAATGGGATGAAGTGGGAATGGGAAGCTGGGAAGGGGCACTGGGAACACTGGGAGTGGGATATTGTGGTGGGGGGCACTGGGGGGGTCCCTGTGTGTGGGATAATGGGATATTTGGGGTCCCTGGGGGGGTAAATTTGGGGTCCCAGGGGGGAATATTTGGGATGCGGGGGTTGATAAATTTGGGGTCCCACGAGGGGAATATTTGGGGTCTGGGGGTGATAAATTTGGGGTCCCAGGGGAGTAAATTTGGGGACCGGGGGTTGATTGATAAATTTGGGGTCCCAGGGGGTAAATTTGGGGTCCGGGGGTTGGTAAATTTGGGGTCCCAGGGGGAGTAAATTTGGGGTCCCAAGGGGAGTAAATTTGGGGTCCCAAGGGGGAATATTTGGGGTCCTGGGGGGTAAATTTGGGGTCCCAAGGGGGGAATATTTGGGGTCCCAAGGGGGGAATATTTGGGGTCCCGGTGTGGGTTGGTAAATTTGGGGTCCCGGGGGGGGGTGTTGATAAATTTGGGGTCCCGGTGTGGGTTGGCAAATTTGGGGTCCCAAGGGAGGGTTAAATTTGGGGTCCTGGGCTTTTGTTAATTTGGGGTCCCCTGGGGGGGTAAATTTGGGGTCCCAAGGGGGGGGAATATTTGGGGTCCCAAGGGGGGAATATTTAGGGTCTAGGGGTTGACTGATAAATTTGGGGTCCCGGGGTTGGTAAATTTGGGGTCCCAAGGAGGGAATATTTGGGGTCCCAAGGGGGATTTTGGGGTCTCGGTGTGTGAGGGGTAAATTTGGGGTCCGAGGGGGAATATTTAGGGTCTGGGGGGTTGACTGATAAATTTGGGGTCCCAGGGGGTAAATTTGGGGTCCCAGGGGGGAATATTTGGGTCCAGGGGGTTGATTGATAAGTTTAGGGTCCCGGGGAATATTTGGAGTCCAGGGGGTTGATTGATAAATTTGGGGTCCCAGGGGGTAAATTTGGGGTCCCAAGGGGGAAAATTTGGGGTCCCAGGGGAGTAAATTTGGGGACCTGGGGGTTGATTGATAAATTTGGGGTCCGGGGGGTTGATTGATAAATTTGGGGGCCCTCCTTCTCCTCCCCTCCCTCCCTCCTTTCCCCGCCCGGGGAGCGGCGCTGCCGGGTGACGTCATCACGCCGCGCGAGCGGGGGTGGTCCCGCCATGATCCGCGCCGGGGCGGCCGGAGCCGCCCTGAGGGGCTGGAAACGAGGCCTGGGCTGGGCCGGGGTGAGAACCGGGACAGGAAACCGGGGCCGGGAACGGGGCCGGGAACGGGGCTGGGGGAGAGCGGAAAAACGGGAATGGTGGGAATGGAGGGGGGGGGACACGGGAATGGGGCTGGGGCAGGGCCAAGGCTGAGGGGCGGGGCGAGGGAGGAGACGGGGCAATGTGGAGGGCGGGGGCCAAGATCGGGGGCGTGGTCTTGGAAGAAGGGGCAGGGCCAAGATCGGGGTCTTGGAAGGGCGGAGCCAAGGTCGGGGGCGTGGTCTTGGATGGGGGCGGGGCCAGGGGAGAAATCGGGGGTCCAGGGGGCTTGGGGGTCCAAGGGGGAATGAGGGGTCGACGGGAATTTTGGGGGTCCGGAGGGATGAGAGGAGGTCGAGAGGCTGGGGGGTCAGAGGGGGTTTTGGGGGGTCGAGGGGGATTTTGGGGGGTCGAGGGGGTTTTGGGGGGGTTCGAGGGGTTTGGGGGGTCGAGGGAGTTTTGGGGGTCCGGGGGCTTGAGGGGGTCCAGGTGGCTGGGGGAGACTGGGGGTCAAGAGGGACTGAAGGGGGGTCCGGGGGCTGGGGGACTCAGGGGGCTTGGGAGGGTCCGGGGGCTGGGGGTGGTCAGGGGGCTTGAGGGGTCCGGGGGCTCAGGGGGCTCGGGAGGGTCCGGGGGCTGGGGGCTCAGTGGGGCTTGGGGGTGGTCAGGGGGCTTTTGAAGGTCCGGGGGCTCTGGGAGGGTCCGGGGGTCTGGAGGAGACTGGGGGAGTCAGGGGGGCTTGGGGGCTCTACCAGTGGGGACCTTGAGGGGGACAGAACTGGGACTGGGGGTGTGGGAGGGGTCAGAAAGACCCTCCCCACTCACTGTGTGGGTCCCCCACCCCAAAACTCTCCTGCAGATCTCGACGACCCCTGACCCCCTCGAGACCCCCAAACCCCTGGAGCCCCGAGGTCCCCAGGGTGAGTCCAGAGAGGGCTGGGATGGGGGCGGGGGGTGGGGGGGACACACCAGGGTGGGCTGGGGGCATTCTGGGGACATCAGGGATGACCCTGGGGACACCCTGGGGACATCAGGGACACCTTGGGGACATCAGGGACACTCTGGGGACAGCAGGGACACCCTGGGGGCATCAGGGGTGGGGGTCCCTGGGGCTGGGACACCCTGGGGACATCCTGGGGACATCAGGGACCATCATGAGGACACCTTGGGGACATCAGGGACACCCTGGGGACATCAGGGACCATCCTGGGGACATCAAGGACCATCGTGGGGACATCAGGGACACCCTTGGGGACATCAGGGGTGGGGGTCCCTGGGGCTGGGACACCCTGGGGACATCAGGAACCATCCTGGGGACATCAGGGACACTCTGGGGACATCAAGGACCATTGTGGGGACACCCTGGGGACATCAGGGACACCCTGGGGACACCCCTGGGACATCTTGGGGACATCAAGGACCATCGTGGGGACACCTTGGGGACATCAGGGACACCCTGGGGGCATCAGGGACCATCCTGGGGACACGCTGGGGACATCAGGGACACCCTGGGGACATCAGGGACACCTTGGGGACATCAGGGACCATCCTGGGGACATCAGGGACACCCTGGGGACACCCCTGGGACACCCTGGGGGCATCAGGGACCATTGTGGGGACACCTTGGGGACATCAGGGACACCCTGGGGACATCAGGGACCATCCTGGGGACACCTTGGGGACATCAGGGACATCTTGGGGACATCAGAGACATCTTGGGGACATCAGGGACACCCTGGGGACATCAGGGACCACCCTGGGGACACCTTGGGGACATTGGGGACACTGTGGGCACCCCAGCTGGGGGGTGTGTGGGGTGTCCCCTCTCGGGGCTCTCAGGGGGATTGTCCCCCCCCATCCCCTCCTTCTCTTTGGGGGGGGGGGGGTGTCTGATGCCCCCAACCCCCTCCATCATCTGCATGTGTCTGTCCCCTCCCTGTCCCCTCTCTTGTCCCCTCTTTGTCCCCTCCCTGTCCCTTCTCCCTCCCCTCTCTGTCTCCTCCTTGTCCTCTCTCTCTCCTCTCCTTGTCCCCTGTCTCTCCCCTCCTTGTCCCCTTCTTGTCCCCTTCCTTGTCCTCTCTCTCTCCTCTCCTTATCCCCTTTTTGTCCCCTCCTTGTCCCTTCCTTGTCCCCTCTCTGTCCCCTCTCTCTCCTCTCCTTGTCCCCTCCGTGTCCCTTTCCTGTCCCCCTCTCTCCTCTCCCTGTCCACTCCCTGTCCCCTCCTTGTCCCTTTCCTGTCCCCTCTCTGTCCCCTCTTTGTCCCTTTCCTGTCCCCTCTCTGTCCCCTCTTTGTCCCTTTCTTGTCCCCTTTTTGTGCCCTCCTTGTCCCCCTCCCTGTCCCCTCTTTATCCCCTCTCTGTCCCCTCTCTGTCCCCTCCTTGTCCTTTTCCTGTCCCCTTCCTTGTCCTCTTTCTCTCCCCTTCTTGTCCCCTCCTTGTCCCCTTCTTGTCCCCTCTTTGTCCTCTCTCTGTCCCCTTTCTGTTCTCTCTTGTCCTTTCCCTGTTCCCTCTCTGTCCCTTCCTCTCCCCCTCCTTGTCCCTTCTCTCTCTCCTCCCTGTCCCCTTCTTGTCCCCTCCCTGTCCCTTCTCTCTTCTCTCTCTGTCCCCTCCTTGTCCCCTCTTTATCCACTCTCTGTCCCCTCCCTGTCCCCTTCTTGTCCCCTTCCTTGTCCTCTCCGTGTCCCCTCCATCTCCCCTCTCTCTCCCCTCCCTGTCCCTTCTCTCTCCTCTCTCTGTCCCCTTCTTGTCCCCTCTTTATCCACTCTCTGTCCCCTCCTTGTCCCCTCCTTGTCCCGTCTTTGTCCCCTCCCTGTCCCCTCTCTGTCCCCTCCCTCTCCCCTCTCTCTCCCCTCCCTGTCCCCTCTCTCTCCCCTCCCTCTCCCCTCTCTGTCCCCTCCGTGTCCCCTCCCCAGCCGTGCCGGTGTCCCCAGCCGTGCCAGTGTCCCCCGTGCTGCGGGGGTGCCGTGTCCCCCTGTCCCCCCCCCACGTGTCCCCCCTGCAGGCCTGGGTGGGGTCTCTGCGTCACCCCCAGGACGCCTTTCGGGGCCTCACCGACCTCCACCCCGACGTCTTCGGGGTCCACCCCAGGTGGGTTCATCCCGGGGAGCTCTGGGGGCTTTGGGAGGTGGGGACACCCTGAGGGGTGGGACCACTCTGAGTGTCATTTGTCACCCTCCCCCCACCCCAGGTTGGACATCCTGCCATAGCCGTATGCCTGGCAGAGGAACTACAAGAGGATTGTGAGGATTTTTGGGGGAAAAAAGGAGTTTGGGGTGGGGAAAAGGGGTTTGAGGGAGTGAAAAGGGGATTTCATGGAGAAAAAGGGTTTAGGGAAAAAATGGGTTGGGGGGAAAAGGAGGGATTAAGAGGGGTAAAGGGAGGTTTTGAGGAGGGTTGAAGGGAAAAAGGGGTTTGGGGGGAAAAAAGGGGTTTGGGGATAGGGGAAGAGGGGTTTTGTGGGGGAGAAAGAGGGACTGGAGGGGAAAAAGGAGGTTTAGAGGGGAAAGGGGTTTGGGGGGTTGAAGGGGAAAAAGGGAGTTTGGAGGGAAAAAAAGGGGTTTTTGTGAGGGAAAAAGGGTGTTTGGGGTGGGAAAAATGGGGGTTGCAGGGAGAAAGGGAGGTTTGGGGGTGTCACTGGACAAAAGGGGGTTGGGGGAAAAAAAAGAAAGGGGGTTAGGGGTTGGAAAAGGGGTTTGAGAGGGAGAAAAGGGGGTTTGGGGGTTGGAAAAGAGAGTTTGGGGGGTGGAAAAGGGGTTTGGGGGTTGGAAAAAGGGGGTTTGGGGGAAAGGAGAGGTCTGAGGTGCAGGAGACCATTTGGGGGCTGCACATGGGGGTCTGGGGGTCTGGGGCTTTTTGGGGTGACCTGAACACCTCCCCATGTCCCCCTGACCCCTTTAACCCTCTAACCCCTAAACCCCTAACCCCAAAACCCCTCCCCGTGCCCCCAGAGCTACGCCCGGGTGAAGACGCGCCGAGGTTCGGGGGTGGGGCCGCAAGCCCTGGCGCCAGAAGGGCACGGGCAGGGCCCGGCACGGCAGCATCCGCTCGCCCCTCTGGAGGGGGGGTGAGTCCTCACCCCTCTGGGGGGCTCTGGGGGGCTGGGGGGGTCCCCAAAACCCACCCTGAAAGGGGCACGGGGTGGGCACGGCACAGCAGGATCCGCTCGCCCCTTTGGGGAGGGGGGGGGGTCCTGATGGTTTTGGGGGGCTCTGGGACCCTTAAAGGAACTTGGGGGGATCTGGGACTCTCAAAGGGATCCAGGGGGGCTCTGGGACCCTCACAGGGACCCCAGGGGGGTCCCCAAAACCCACCCTGAAAGGGGCACGGGGTGGGCACGGCACAGCAGGATCCGCTCGCCCCTTTGGGGATGGGGGCGGTCCTGATCATTTTGGGGGGCTCTGGAGGGGTCTGGGGGGTCTGGGACTCTCACAGGGACTCCAGGGGGGTCCTCAAAACCCCCCTGAGAGGGCACAGGCTCTGGGACCCTCACAGGGACCCCAAGAGGAGTCCCCAAAACCCCCCCTGAGAGGGGCACGGGGTGGGCACAGCACGGCAGGATCCGCTCGCCCCTCTGGGGATGGGGGGGAGTCCTGATCATTTTGGGGGGCTCTGGGGGGGTCTGGGACTCTCAGAGGGATCCTGGGGGGGTCTGGGACACTCAAAGGAACTTGGGGGGTGTCTGGGACCCTCACAGGGACCCCAGGGGGGTCCCCAAAACCCCCCCTGAGAGGGGCACGGGGTGGGCCGGGCACGGCAGGACCCGCCGCCCCTTTGGGAGGGAGTCCTGATCGTTTTGGGGAGTCTGGGGGGGTTTGGGTCCCTCAAAGGAATCTCTGGGGGTCCCCAAAACCCTCCCTGAGAGGGCACAGGCTCTGGGACCCTCACAGGGACCCCAGGGGGGTCCCCAAAACCCCCCCTGAGAGGGGCACGGGGTGGGCACGGCACGGCAGGATCCGCTCACCCCTTTGGGGATGGGGGGGAGTCCTGATCATTTTGGGGGGGTCTGGGACCCTCGAAGGGGATCTGAGGGGTCCCCAAAACCCCTCCCTGAGTGTTTTTTTGGGGCAGGGGGCATTGCCCACGGGCCCAGGGGCCCCACCAGCTACTTCTACATGCTGCCCATGAAGGTGCGGGTGCTGGGGCTGAAGGTGGCACTCACCGTCAAGCTCATGCAGGTTTGGGGGGGTTTTGGGGGTTTTTGGGGGCTTGGGGGTCTCAGGGTGTTGGGGGCCTCTTCAGGGTTTTGGGGGCTCTCCAGGTGGTTGGGGGGTTTTTGGGGGAGTTTTGGGTGGGTTTGGGGGTCTCCAGGGGTTGGGGTGGTGCTCACCGTCAAGCTCATGCAGGTTTGGAGGGGCTTTGGGGGTTTTTGGGGGGTTTGGGGGTCTCCAGGGTTTGGGGGGCTCTTCAGGGTTTTGGGGGTCTCCAGGGGTTGAGAGGGTTCTGGGGGAGTTTTGGGTGGGCTTTGGGGTGGTTTGGGGGTTTGGGGGTTGGGGTGGTGCTCACTGTCAAGCTCTTGCAGGTTTGGGGGTTTGGGGGGTTTTTGGGGGGTTTGGGGGGTTTTGGGGGGTTTGGGGTCTCCAGGGTTTTGGGGGCTCTTCAGGGTGTTGGGGGTTTTTGGGGGAGTTTTGGGGTGGTTTTTGGGGGTCTCTCCAGGGGATATGGGGGAGAGGGGTTGGGGGGGGGTCTCCAGGGTTTGATGGGGTTTTGGGGGTGTTTTGGGGGGTTTAGGGGGTCTCCAGGGGGTCAGGTGTGTGTTTTTTGTGTGTCCCCCCCAAAAAAAAGGACGACCTGCACGTGGTGGAGGATCTGGAGCTGCCCACTGGGGACCCCCAGTACCTGCAGGAGCTGGCCCAGTACCGGCACTGGGGACACTCCGTGCTCATCGTGGACGTGTGAGGGGACACCCTGGGACACTTTGGGGACACTTTGGGGACAGAGGGGACACCCTGGGACACTTTGGGGACACTTTGGGGACACTTTGGGGACACTTTGGGGACCTGGAGCACCCCCAGGACCTGCAGGAGCTGGCCCAGTACCGGCACTGGGGACACTCCGTGCTCATCGTGGACGTGTGAGGGGACACCCTGGGGACAGTTTGGGGACACTTTGGGGACAGTTTGGGGACAGAGGGGACACCCTGGGGCAGTTTGGGGACACCCTGGGACACTTTGGGGACACTCTGGGACACTTTGGGGACGGTTTGGGGACACTTTGGGGACACTTTGGGGACACTTTGGGGACAGTTTGGGGACAGGGGGGACACCCTGGGACAGTTTGGGGACAGGAGGACACCCTAGGGACACTTTGGGGACACTTTGGGGACCTGGAGCACCCCCAGTACCTGCAGGAGCTGGCCCAGCACCGGCACTGGGGACACCCTGGGGACAGTTTGGGGACACTTTGGGGACACTTTGGGGACAGGGGGGACACCCTTGGACAGTTTGGGGACACCCTGAGACACTTTGGGGACAGTTTGGGGACACCCTGGGGATACCCTGGGACACTTTGGGGACAGTTTGGGGACACCCTGGGACACAGAGGGGACACTTTGGGGACAGTTTGGGGACAAGGGGACACCCTGGGACAGTTTGGGGACACTCTGGGGACAGGGGGACACTCTGGGGACACCCTGGGACAGTTTGGGGACACCCTGGGGACACTTTGGGGACAGTTTGGGGACACCCTGGGACAGTTTGGGACACTCTGGGGACACCCTGGGACACTTTGGGGACAGTTTGGGGACCTGGAGCACCCCCGGTACCTGCAGGAGCTGACCCAGCACTGGCACTGGGGACACCCTGGGGACACTTTGGGGACACCCTGGGGACACCCTGGGGACAGTTTGGGGACACTTTGGGGACATCCTGGGACACCCTGGGGACACCCTGGGACAGTTTGGGAACAGTTTGGGGACCTGGAGCACCCCCGGTACCTGCAGGGGCTGGCCCAGCACCGGCACTGGGGACACCCTGGGACAGTTTGGGGACATTTAGGGACAGGGGGACATTCTGAGGACACCCTGGGGTACTTTGGGGACACCCTGGGACAGTTTGGGGACACTCTGGGGACAGTTTGGGGACACCCTGGGACACTTTGGGGACAGAGGGGACACTTTGGGGACACCCTGGAGATACCCTGGGGACAGGGGGGACACTTTGGGGACACTTTGGGGACACTTTGGGGACCTGGAGCACCCCCAGGACCTGCAGGAACTGGCCCAGCACCGGCACTGGGGACACCCTGGGGACACCCTGGGACACTTTGGGGACAGAGGGGACACCCTGGGGCAGTTTGGGAAAGTTTGGGGACAGAGGGGACACCCTGGGGACAGTCTGGGGACATTTAGGGACAGGGGGACACTCTGGGGACACTTTGGGGACACTTTGGGGACACTTTGGGGACAGAGGGGACACCCTGGCACAGTTTGGGGACACTTTGGGGACAGTTTGGGGACAGTTTGAGGACACTTTGGACACAGAGGGGACACTCTGGGGTCATCCTTACACGTGGGGGACACCTTGGGGGATGGGAGGGGACACTTTGGGGACCCCCCTCGCTGGTTTTGGGGTCTTTAGGGACACTTTGAGGACACTTTGGGGACAGGGGGACACTTTGGGGACCCCCCTCACTGATTTTGGGAGGTTTTGGGGCTCCTGGGAGTCCCCAAATCCCGTTTTTTTTCCCCTCTCCCAGGAAGGAATTCCCGGAAAACATCCGCTCTGCAGCCCAGGAGCTCAAAACCATCACCCTCATCCCCGCCCTGGGTGAGTTTGGGAGCCCCAAAACCCCTCCCAGGGACCCCAAAATCCTCTCAGGGACCCCAAAAATCCCCAGGGACCCCAAAACTGCACCAGAGACCCCAAAACCCCTCCAGGAATGCCCAGAAACCCTCTCAGGGACCCCAAAAACCCCCAGGGACCCCAAAACTGTACCAGGGACCCCCAAAAACATCCTCAAGGACCCCAAAAACCTTCCAGAGATCCCAAAACTGCACCAGGGACCCCCCAAAACCCCCCCAGAGATCCCAAAAGCTCCCCCAGGGACCCCCAAACCCCCCCCAGAGACCCCAAAACTGCACCAGGGACCCCAAAAACCCCTCTAGGGACCCCAAAACCTCCCAGAGAACCCCCCACGGTTCTCTGATGGATTTTTTTGGCTTCTCTGCCTGGATTTTTTGGGGTTCTCTGACCCAATTTTTTGGCTTCTCTACCTGGATTTTTTGGGGGTTCTCTAACCCAAATTTTTAGCTTCTCTACCTGGCTTTTTTGGGGTTCTCTGACCCAAATTTTTTACTTCTTTACCTGGATTTTTTTAGCTTCTCTACCTGGATTTTTTGGGGTTCTCTGCCTGGATTTTTTGGGGTTCTCTGACCCAAATTTTTGGCTTCTCTACCTGCATTTTTTGAGCTTCTCCAACCCCATTTTTGCAGATTTTTTTTCCTCCTCCGCCCACATTTTTTTGCTTTTCCCACCCCAACTCCCCCCTTCCCCCTCCCACCTTTCCCTTCAGGCATCACCCTGGGGAGGTTGCCAAGGGATCTCTGCCTTTTGCACCCCCCAAAATCTCCTTTTTTCCCCCCAATTTTCAGGGCTGAACGTTCACAGCCTGCTGAAGCACCAGACCCTGCTGCTCACCCTGGACACGGTGACCTTCCTGGAGCAGCGCCTGCTGTGGCACAACTGCCGCTTCTCCCCCCTCTACTCCTTCTCCAAACCCTACAGGGACTTCCCTGAGCCCCCCCTGGGGGGCTGAGACCCCCCCTGAGTCAATTAAACCACCCCAAAATGGGATTTATCCTCCCCAAAATGGGATTTATCCCCCCAGGGAAGGGGTTTTGGGAGGTTCTCCCCCCTCTGCTCCTTCTCCAAACCCTACAGGGACTTCCCTGAGCCCCCCCTGGGGGGCTGAGACCCCCCCTGAGTGAATTAAACCACCCCAAAATGGGATTTAACTTCCCCAAAATGGGATTTATCCTCCCCAAAATGGGATTTATCCTCCCCAAAATGGGATTTATTCCCCCTATCGCCCCAGAAAGGGGTTTGGGGTGGGGGTCTCTCTTCTCTATTCCTACTCCAAATCCTACAGGGACTTCCCTGAGCCCCCCCCTGGGGGGCTGAGACCCCCCCTGAGTGAATTAAACCCCCCCAAAATGGGATTTATCCTTCCCAAAATGGGATTTATCCTCCCCATCCCCCTCAGGGAAGGGGTTTTTGGGGGGTTCTCCTCCTTCTCCAAACCCTACAGGGACTTCCCTGAGCCCCCCCTGGGGGGCTGAGACCCCTCCTGAGTGAATAAACCCCTCCAAAATGGGATTTATCCTTCCCAAAATGGGATTTATCCTCCCCAAAATGGGATTTATTCCCCCTATCGCCCCAGAAAGGGGTTTGGGGTGGGGGTCTCTCTCCTCTACTCCTTCTCCAAACCCTACAGGGACTTCCCAGAGCCCCCCCTGGGGGGCTGAGACCCCCCTGGGTGGGTTAAACCACCCCAAAATGGGATTTATTCCAGCCCCTTTGGACCCCCCCGAGGGGGGTCACTGTCCCCCATTGTCACCCTGGGGGCGGGAACGGGGACAGAGCAGAAGTGAAAGTTGGGGACAGTGACAGCAATGACACTGAACTTCCCCCTGGTGACGGTGACAATGAGGTGACAATGACAGAGGGTGACAATGAGGTGACAATGACAGACGGTGACGGTGACAACGACACCGGAACTTCCCCCCCGGAGCCAGAGCGGTGGCACCGCGGGGACAGGAGGGGACAGGGGGGGTGACAGGGCCGGCTGCCACCAACGGAGGGGAGGGGGGAAACGGGGACCACCCTGGGGACATCAGGGGTGGGGGTCCCTGGGGCTGGGACACCCTGGGGACATCAGGGACCATCCTGGGGACATCAGGGACACCCTGGGGACACCTTGGGGGCATCAGGGACACCCTGGGGACAGCAGGGGTAGGGGTCCCTGGGGCTGGGACACCCTGGGGACAGCAGGGACACCTTGGGGACATCCTGGGGACACCCTGGGGACAGCAGGGACCATCCTGGGGACATCAGGGGTGGGGGTCCCTGGGGCTGGGACATCCTGGGGACATCAGGGACCATCCTGGGGACATCAGGGACACCCTGGAGACATCAGGGACACCACACCCTTGGGACACCTTGGGGACCTCAGGGACCATCCTGGGGACACCTTGGGGACATCAGGGACCGTCCTGAGGACACTTTGGGGACATCAGGGATCATCCTGGGGACGTCAGGGACACTCTTGGGATGCTTTGGGGACATCAGGGACCACCCTAGGGACACCAGAGACACCCTGGGGACACCTTGGGGACATCAAGGACACCCTGAGGACACCTTGGGGACATCAGGGACCATCCTGGGGACACTCTGGGGATGTCGGGGACACCCTGGGGACATCAGGGATGAGTGGCCATGGAGCTGGCACCACCCTGGGGCCATCAGGGACCATCCTGGGGTCATGGGGGGACAGGGTGGGCCGCGATGTCCCTCCCACCCACTCCCCCCGGGGTCTCTCCGCTCCCCCTTCCCACGGTTCCAGCCGTGACGAAAATTCCCTCCCGTCAAAAAGGCCCCCAAAAAGAGGAAGCCGGAACTGTGACCACTCCCCATAACTCCCCCATGGGGAGGGGGTGATACCGTCACCCAGCAGAGCCACCCACGGTCGGGTGACGATCCTGTGACACTCGGGGTGGGGGTGGGACATGGGGGAAGGGTGGGGGGGACAGGAAAATTGCCCCGGGATGGGCAGGAGGGGACCAGGGCAGGAAAACCGCCCCGTCCTGGGGACAGGAGGGGTGACAGGGGGTGGCAGGACCACCCACCCACCGGGAAGCCCCTCGGGGCGCCGCTCCCGTGGGGGGGAAGATCCCGTCGCGAAGTTCCCCTCGGGCCCGGAATTTCCCCCCGGGGGGGGTGGGAAAGGAAAGGACCGGGCGGGGCTGATAAAGCGCCGCCCCCGCGGGCACCGAGAGGAGATCGACGGAGCCACCGACGGAACGAGCGCGTGGGGAGCGCCTGGAGAGACCCCCGAGACCCCCACCCACTCCACCCTGACCCCTGGCCCGGCCCGGTGGGTGCCACGGGAGCCCCGCAGAGACTGAACCGATCGATCACCCCCGGGGGGAGCCCCCACGGATCGATCGAAGCGACCCTTCCGGGGCTTCCGGGGGAGGCCGGACCGACAGATCACGGAGAGCACGAGTGGAGCCGTCCCGGTGATCCCGGAGAGCCCCTCTGGATCCATCCCGGTGATCCCGGAGAACCAGAACTGATTGATCCCGGAAAGCCCGACTGGATCGATCAATCCCGGTGATCCCGGAGAACCAGAACCGATTGATCCCGGAGAGCCCCTCTGGATCCATCCCGGTGATCCCGGAGAGCCAGAAGCGATTGATCCCGGAAAGCCCGACCGGATCAATCCCGGTGATCCCGGAGAGCTCGAACTGATTGATCCCGGAGACCACGAGTGGATCCATCCCGGTGATCCCGGAGAGCCCAAACCGACCGGTCCCACTGGATCCATCCCGGTGATCCCGGAGAGTTCGAACCGATTGATCACGGGAGAGCCCGACCGGCCCCTTCGCGACCTTTCCGTGTGCCCCGGACCCACCCCGAGAGACCCCGAAGGGACCGACGACCCCCCCCCGACCCCCGCCGGCTCCATCGCGGCGCTCCCGGAGGATCGAGCCCACCCACCCCCATCCCACGCGGGATCATGAGCCCCGCGCTGCTCTCGCTGCTCCTGGGCACCCTCGGGGTCATCGCAGGTGAGGGGACAGCGGGGGGAACAGAGGGGGTGACAGTGGGGGTGACAGAGGGGGGACAGAGGGGGGATAACGGGGGGGACAGAGGGGGTGACAGCGTGGGGACAGAGGGGGGACATCGGGGGGGACAGAGGGGGATAGCGGGGGGACAACGCGGGGACAGCGTGGGGACAGCGTGGGGACAGCGTGGGGACAGCGTGGGGACAGCGTGGGGTGACAGCGTGGGGACAGCGTGGGGACATCGGGGGACAGCGTGGGGACAGCGTAGGGACAGCGTGGGGACAGAGGGGGTGACAGGGCGGGGACAGCGTGGGGACATCGTGGGGACATCGGGGGGACATCGAGGGGGACATCGTGGGGACAGAGGACGCGGCCCTGAGTGGGGATGGCGGGGGCCCTGCCGAGGGCCTCCCGCGTCGCTTCCTTTGTCACGACACGCGTGTTTGTCGCGTGTGGCCGCTTGTCTGCGGCGCGACCTTTCGTGTCACCGGTGCGACCTTTCGTGTCACCGCGGGGCGCGTGGCGGGGTCCGGAGGTCCCCCCCTTGTCCCCACCGTGTCACCGGGAGGGAAGGAGGGGTCAGGATGGGGGTCCCAGAGCTGTCCCCCCACCCACCCTCCCCCTCCCGCCTTCTTCGCCCCCGCGCTGTCGGAGCCGGGAATGTTTGTCCTTGCGAAATCCCTGGAATTTTTTTTTTTGGTTGTTGTCGTTTCCCTCCCTTTTCCTGCCTCGATTATTCCGGGAAAGGGCAGGACGGTTCCCCTCAGGGGAGAGGAAAGGAGGGGGGGAAGTCACAGCGCTCCCGGGGAATCCCCCCTGGCCCGAGGCGCTGACTCAGCTCGGGGGGCTTCCTTCGGACCTGGGGGGCTTCCTCGGGACCTTGGGGGCTTCCTTCGGACCTGGGGGGCTTCCTTCGGGACCTCGGGGGCTTCCTCCGCACCTCGAGGGGCTTCCTTGGGACCTCGGGGGCTTCCTCGGGACCTGGGGGGCTTCCTCGGGATTTTGGGGGGCTTCCTCTGGACCTGGGGGGCTTCCTCTGGGACCTTCCTCGACAGCTGGAAGGGCTTTCCTTGACAGTTTGGGGGGGATTTCTCTTCACCCCGAGGGGCTTCCTGCTCCTCACCTTGGAGGGGGGGGATGATCCTGGGGGTCCCCTCGTTCTTTCCCCCCTCCCCCTCCCCGCCATGCTGGGAGTGGGGACAACTTGGGGGTCTCCTCAATTTTCCCCCACTGGGATGGGATGGGGACGATCCCGGGGGTTTTCCTGGACCTTCCCTGGCCATTCTGGGATGGGGATGATCCCGGGGTTTTCCTGGACCTTCCCTGGCCATTCTGGGATGATGGGGATGATCCCGGGGGTCCCCTCCACCTTCCCCCACCGTGCTGGGATGATGGGGATGATCCCGGGGTATTTCCTGGACCTTCCCTGACCATTCTGGGATGGGGATGATCCCGGGGGTTTTCCTGGACCTTCCCTGGCCATGCTGGGATGGGGATGATCCCGGGGTTTTCCTGGACTTTCCCTGGCCATTCTGGGATGGGGATGATCCCGGGGGTCCCCTCCACCTTCCCCTTGCTGTGCCGGGGCAGGGATGATGCCGGGGGGGGGTCCCATCATCCCCCTGACGATGTCCCCGAGCCCCAGGGGAGGGTCCCCTCTAATTCCACCCCCCCGGCAGGGTCGCTGGGCTCCTCCTTCGAGCTGTGGACGGAGCCCGAGGTGCTGGTGGTGGAACACGGGGGGTCCCTCCGGCTGACGCTGAGGGCGACCTGCAACGACTCGCGGGGCTCCGGGGGGGTGGAAACGGCCAACAGGAAGAGGACGAGGCTGATCAAGCCGGGGGAGGTGGAGGTGGAGCTGCTCGAGGTCACCGAGGGGAAGAACAACCTCTTCGTGTACTACACGTGCAACGGCCGGAGGGAGCAGAGGGACGTCCCGCTCCTCATCTACCGTGAGCACAGGGGGCACGGGGGGGGGGGAATTCACCTGGACACTCTGTGTGTGTGTGTGTGTGTGTCCCACAGCACCCCTGGACACCTCGTGTCCCCTCCTTGGCACCCCTGGTACCCCTGCACACCCCATTGTCCCCTTCACACCCCATGTCCCTCCTGGCACCCCTGGATGTGTCTCCCCCAGCCCCCCTGCACACTCCATGTCCCCCTGGCACCCCTGCACACCCCATGTCCCTCCTGGCACCCCTGCACACCCCATGTCCCTCCAGCATCCCTGGACACCTCATGACCCCCTGGACACCCCATTTCACTCCTGCCCCCCTGCAAGCCCCGTGTCCCCCTGAGACCCCTACAGGTGTTTCCCCCAACCCCCCCCTGCACACCCCATGTCCCCAGCCCCCTGCACACCCCATGTCCCCCAGCCCCCTGCACACCCCATATCCCCAGCCCCCTGAACACCCCTTTTTTCCCCCCAGACTTGCCCCAGCGGCCGGAGGTGGCGGCGGTGCCGGCGCTGGCGGCGGGGCAGGCGTGGGAGCTGCTCTGCGCCGTGGCCGGGGCTGCTCCCCTGCGGAACCTGACGGTGACCCTGCGGCTCGGCCCCCACCTGGTGCTGAGCACCCAAGAGTTCCAGGGGGACGAGGGGCCCCGCGAGGTGCGGGTGACGCGCAGGGTGACGCTGGCGGCCGGGCACGACGGGCAGAACGTCACCTGCGAGGCGCGGCTCGACCTGGCGCCCTTCGGGCCCAACGTCAGCGTGGCCTCCGAGCCCCGCACGCTCAGGGTCTGTGGTGAGTGGGCGCCTTCCCCCCGGGGGGGGGATTTTCCAGGGGGTTTTGGTTTTTCCTGCTGTGTGTGTGTGTGTCCCCCCAATCGGCACCCTTGGGCACCCTGTGTCCCTCTGGCACCCCTGGATGTGTCCCCATCACCACCCCTGGACACCCCATGTCCCCCTGCACACCCTGTGTCCCTCTGGCACCCCTGGACATGTCCCTCCCCCATCGGCACCCTTGGACACCCTGTGTCCCTCTGGCACCTCTGGACGTGTCCCCCACTGGCACCCCTGGACACCCTGTGTCCCTCTGGCACCCCTGGACGTGTCCCCATCACCACCCTTGGACACCCTGTGTCCCTCTGGCACCACTGGGTACCCCACTGGCACCCCTGGAGACCCTGTGTCCCTCCTGGCACCCCTGCACATCCCATGTGCCCCCCACACACCCCATGTCCCTCCTGGCACCCCTGCACACCCCATGTCCCCCCTGCACACCCCATGTCCCTCCTGGCACCCCTGCACACCCCATGTCCCCCCTGCACACCCCATGTCCCTCCTGGCACCCCTGCACACCCCATGTCCCCCCTGCACACCCCATGTCCCTCCTGCCCACCCCATGTCCCCCCTGCACACCCCATGTGCCCCCTGCACACCCCATGTCCCTCTTGCACACCCCATTCCCCCTCTGCACACCCCATGTGCCCCCTGCACACCCCATACCCCCCTGCACACCCCATGTCCCCCTGCACACCCCATGTCCCCCTGCACATCCCATGTCCCCCTGGCACCCCCCATGTCCCCCCTGCACACCCCATGTCCCTCCTGGCACCCCTGCCCACCCCATGTCTCCCCTGCCCACCCCATGTACCCCTGCAACCCCCATGTCCCCCTGCACACCCCATGCCCCCTCTCCACACCCCATGTCCCTCCTGCACACCCCATGTCCCCCTGTACCCCCCATGACCCCTCACACACACCTCATGTCCCCTGCACACCCCATGCCCCTCTCCACACCCCATGTCCCCCTGCACACCCCATGTCCCCCTGCACACCCCATGTCCCTCCTGCACACTCCTGTGTCCCCCTACACACCCCATGGCCTCCTGCACACCCCATGTCCTCCCTGCCCACCCCACATCCCCCCCTCACCAGCCCCTCCCCGTGGGTCGTGGCGATGCCGCAGCACCCACATTCGGTCATTTGTCCCCGTGTCACCCGCAGAGGTCCCCAAGCCACGGCTGGACGTGTCCAGCACCACCCCGACAGCAGGCACGGCCCTCACCGGGCGCTGCTCGCTGCCCCCCGAGCCCTGCACCGACTTCCACGCGCGGGTCCTGGCCGGGAACCGCGTCCTGGCGGGGTGGGGACCCTCCCCGCGGGCTTTCAGCGTGACCGTGGGCGAGGAGCACGACGGGCTGGAGCTGAGCTGCGAGGCGGAGCCGGCCCGGGGCTCCGAGAGCTCCGGATCGCTCAGGAGGAGCGACAGCACCCGCATCTCCGTCTACGGTGAGGGCGCCGGGACAGAGAGGGGGAGGAGACAAACAGAGAGAGAATTCCCGGCGGGAATTAACTCCTGGGAATCGATTCCCCCCGCAGTCCAACCCCGGCTGGACGACTCGGGCTGCCCCCCGGAGCAGAACTGGACGGAGGGGCGGGAGGAGACGCTGCGGTGCCGGGCGCGGGGGAACCCCCGGCCCTCGGTGAGCTGCGCCCGGGACCGGGACGGGAGGAGCTTCCCGGTGGGAATTCCGAGCCCCGCGGGCCGAGACCACGCCGGAATCTACTGGTGCAGGGCCACCAACGAGCTGGGAGAGGACGAGCGCAGCGTCACCGTCCACGTCCACTGTGAGTAAAGGGGGGGCTCCGGAGGGGGGTTGGGGGGCTCTGGAGGGGATTGGGGGTCTCTGGGAGGGGCTGGGGGTCTCAGGGTGTTTGGGGTCCTGGAGGTTGGGGGTCTCGGGGTTCCTGGAGGATGGGGTCCCCGGGAGGGGCTGGGGGTTCAGGGGTGCTGCTGGCCCGGGCTGGGGGAGCTCGGGGGTCCTGGGGGTTGGGGTCGCTGGGAGGGGCTGGGGGCTCAGGGGTGCTGTTGGCCCGGGGTGGGGGTCTCGGGGGTTCCTGGAGGATGGGGGTCCTCGGGAGGGGTTAGGGGTCTCAGGGGTGTTTGAGGTCCTGGAGGTTGGGGGTCTCGGGGGTTCCTGGAGGATGGGGGTCCCAGGGTTAGTTGGGGGTCTCAGGGGGGGTCCCAGGGGTATTCGGGGGTCTCAGGGGGGGTCCCAGGGGTATTTGGGGGGGTCCTGGGAGTCTCATGGGGTATTTGGTGGTCTCATGGGGTCCTAGGGATATTTGGCGCTCCTGGGGTCTCGGGGGTATTTGGGGCTCCTGGGGGGTCTCAGGGCTCCAGGGATTCTCAGGAATCCCGGGGTGGGGGTCTCAGGAACCCCAGTGCTCTCCAGTGCCCTGAAGGATCCAAATATCCCGGGTGGGGTCGGGTGGGAAGGAGACCCTTTGGGTGCTCCTGGAGGTCTCGGGGGTATTTGGGGCTCCTGGAGGGTCTCAGGGATATTTGGGGGTCTCAGGGGGGTCCTGGGGGGGTCTCAGGGCTCCAGGGGCTCTCAGGAACCCCAGTGCTCTCCAGTGCCCTGAAGGATCCAAATATCCCGGGGTGGGGTCGGGTGGGGGGAAGGAGACCCTTGAGTGCTCCTGGAGGTCTCGGGGGTGGGGGTCCCAACCCTTGACCGTCTCACCCCTCCTGACATCCCCCTCCTTCCCTCTCCCCCATCAGACAGCGACCACAACGTGCTGGTGCCGGCGCTGCTGGGGGCTCTGGGGGTCGCGGGGGTCGCCGCCCTGGCCCTGGCGGGGCACAGGATCTACCACAGGAAGACGAAGATCAGGAAGTACCGGCTGCAGGAGCAGGAGCGGCAGCGACAGCGGCAGATGGAGATGGCACGGGCCGGGGGGGGGACAGCGGGCTGCTCCTCGGGGGAGGGGACCGCCCTCAACGGCTCCGCTCCCAACGCTCCGTAGGCGGGGAGAGGCGGTGGAGGGGCTGGAAAACCCCCCATCCCCCGGAAAGCCCCCCTGCCCATCCCCACAGGACGGGAGCCACCGACTCGTCCCCATCGGGGATGGTGACTTTGGGGACAAACGGTGACGTTGGGGACAGCCGGTGACGTTGGGGACAGCCGGTGACGTTGGGGGGCTCCACGACCAGAGTGTGTCCCCCCACCTCCCAGGGGTGGGGACAGAGAGAGAGAGAGGGAGGTGGCAGCTCCCAGACGGCCCGGGAAGTGAATCCCGGGGGAATTGGAATGGTGAGATCCAACCAACACCCCCCCCCACCCTCCACGCTCCATCCCCATCCGTGGATCTCCAGATCTCCCAAACTTTCCCCCTTGGGACACCCCCACACACCTCCGGAGGAGGTTTTTAGGGTGGCCATGGTGATATTTGGTGGAGGGGGGGTGGTCCTGGAGCTTCCAGGTGGGACACATGGGCTGAATTCCCGGGATTTTGGTGCTGGCAGGAGGGCAGAGGAGCCCAAGAGAGAGAGAGAGAGAGAGAGGAGGGGTAGATGGAGCCACCAGAAAGGGTGGGGTGGAAGCTGCTGTGGTTTTTTTCTAATAAACCCATAAATGCTGTTTATTGACCCCTCCTGGGATTGGGATGGGGCAGTGGGAATGCAGGGGGGGAGGAGGCCTGGGGGGGGTTTCCTGGACCTTGGAAACGGGACTAGGAGAAAGTGCTGCTCCCCCCACACCCTTTTCCTTCCTCCTGCCCTCGTTTCCTCATGCAGGGACGAGGCCACGGGGCAGGAGGTGGGACTGGGGGGCCCTGAGGGGTAATCAGAGGGACTGGGGGGGGTGATCAGACCCCCCCTGTGTCCCCCATTCCCTGCCCTGGGCTGGGATGGGCTCCCAGAGTGACCTCCAGGCCTGGGCCCTTCCCTGGGGCTGTTCCTGGGGCTGCGGTGAGTGAGGGGTCTGCTGGGTCATACTGGGCAGTACTGGGCCATACTGGGCTATACTGGGCAGTACTAAGCTGTACTGGGCTGTACTAGGCAGTACTAAGCTATACTGGGCTGTACTGGGCTGAACTGGGTAATACTGTGTTGTACTGGGCTATACCAAGCTATACTGGGCTGTACTGGATTGTACTGGGTTGTACTGGGCTGTACTGGGTTATACTGGGCAGTACTCGGCTGCACTGGATTGTACTGGGTTATACTGGGCTGCACTGGATTGTACTGGGTTACGTGAGGTTGTACTGGGTTACACGGGGCTGTACTGGGTTATACTGGGCTGCACTGGGCTATATCAAGCTATACCGGGCTATACTGGATTGTACTGGGTTATACTGGGCTGCACTGGACTGTACTGGGTTACACAGGGCTGTACTGGGTTATACTGGGCAGTACTCAGCTACACTCAGTTGTACTGGGTTGTACTGGGCTGTACTGGGTTATACTGGGTAGTACTCAGCTGCACTGGGTTGTACTGGGCTGCACTGGACTGTACTGGGTTATACTGGACTGTACTGGTTTATACGGGGCTGCACTGGGCTATACCAAGCTATACTGGGCTGTACTGGACACTTGGGGACATGGGGGACAGGGGGGGACACTGGGGACACAGGGAGGGCACAAGGGGACAGGGGGGTGACACGGAGGGACACAGAGAGGAACACGGGGATGACACGGGGTGGCCCGAGGGACACGGGGGGGACACAGAGGGGGACTCGGGTGACACGGGAGGTGACACGGGGGGGGTGACAGGGGGGACTCTGAGGGGACAGCGGGGATGGAGACACGGGGGATGGAGACACCAGGGATGGAACCACCGGCAGCGCCCAGCATGGGCTGGCACCGAGGGGGGGACACGGGGACATGGACAGGGACACAGGGACAGGGACACAGGACATGGGACACAGGACATGGGACACAGGGACAGGGACACAGGGACAGAGGGACATGGGACACAGGGACAGGGACACGGGAAGGGGACACAGAACATGGGACACAGGGCATGGGACATAGAACATGGGACACAGGGACAGGGACATGGGATGGGGACACAGGGACATGGGACACAGGACATGGGATGGGGACATAGGGACAGAGGGACATGGGACACAGGACAGGGACACGGGATGGGGACACAGGGACATGGGACACAGGACATGGGATGGGGACACAGGGACAGAGGGACACAGGGACACAGAGATAGAGACACAGGACATAGAGACATAGAACACAGGACATAGAGACATAAAACATAGAACACAGAGACAGAGACATAGAGATGGGAGACACAGAGACATAGAACACAGGACATAGAGATGGGAACACAGGAGACAGAAAGGACATAGAACACAGGACAGGGACATAGGATGGGGACACAGGGACAGGGACACAGGGACACGTGACACGTGTGGACACACATGATACATGTATGGACACATGGTGCATGTATGGACACAAACACACACTGTACATGTATGGACACGCATGGTACATGTATGGACACACATGCTCCATGTATGGACACACATGACTCATGTATGGACACGATCCATGCATGCACACGCACACACGAAGCCCCCTCCCCCTCGCAGCAGCTCCAGCCCCCCCGGTGGTCGCGGGGGGAGGGGCCACGCCCCCGGCCCGTCTGTCACTGTCGCTGTCGCTGTCACCGTCACCGGTGCTGTCGCGGCGCCCACGCGCGACCCACGCGGGGAGGGGGGAGGGGTTTTTTTTGAGGGGAGGGGGGGAGGAGCAGCCCCGCGGGGCCGGCGGAGCCGCTGCCTTCGGCCTCAGCCGCCTCTTCCTCCCCGTCCTCCTCATCCCCCTCTCCCCCATCCTCGTCCCGATCCTCCTCCGCTCCGGTCTTCATCCTCCTCCTCCTCTTTGCCCCTACCCTCCTCTTCCTCCCACCCTCCCCGTCGCCTCCATCCTCCTCCTCCTCCTCTGCTCCATCTCCCTCCTCATCCTCCTCCTCCTCCTCATAATCCCCATCCTCCTCCTCCGCTCCATCCCCCTCCTCATCCTCCTCATCCCCATCCTCCTCTTCCTCTCCGTCTCCATCCTCATCCTCCTCTCCCTCTCCCTCCCCACCCTCCTCTCCCTCTCGCCTTCCCCGTCGTCTCCATCCTCCTCCTGCTCCATCCCTGTCTTCCTCCTCCTCCTCCTCTTCTTCCTCCTCTTCATCTTCCTCCCCCTCGGTCCCCGATGGGACCCCCCGCTCCGGCCACGCGGCTCTTGCCCCCTCGTTCTGGCGCTCGCAGGTGAGGGGGTGGGGGAAATGGTCTCGGGTTCTTTTTGAGGAATTTCCCCAAAAAATTGGGGGCAGGGGAGTCTGAGTGGACCCCAAAAATTAGGGACCCTTGGTTACGAAAGGGGGTGGGGGTGGGACGTCCCTGGGGATCCCAAAGGTACCTTTAAGGGGGGCGCTGGAGACCCCCACAGGGACATCAGGGGGTTAATTGAGGGGGACCCTCAAAGACCTTTAATTTGTTCCTTAGTTGGGGGGATCCCCAAAGACAGCGGGGACCCGAGGGGGCACGTGGTGTGTGTGTGTGGGTCTCTGCATCCAAAATTGGGGGGGTCAGAGGGGTCTCCATTGGGGGTGTTGAACTTGATGGGGGCTCTCCCCATCCAAAATTGAGGGGGAGGTCTAGAGGGTCTCCGGTGGGGGGTCCTGGTGCTGAGCTGGGGGTGAGTGGGTGGGGGTGTTTCTCTCCCCCCTCCAAATTTTGGGCAGGGGGGGTTTCTCTCCCCCCTCCAAATTTTGGGGCCGGGGAATGGGGGGAGTTCTCTCCCCCCTCCAAATTTTGGGGCCGGGGGCGTGAGTGGGTGGGTGTGGGGTTGGTTTCTCTGGCTGGCACTGCCCACGCAGCCGGCACTCTGTGTGTGTCTGGGGGGGTCTCCTCTGTTTTTTTTTTTTGGGGGGGGGTTCTCGGGGGTCGCGTCTCTCTCTCTCGCTCGCAGGGGTGGCCCGCGGCTCCTTCACGGTCACGGCCTGGCCGCGCGTGGCCGTGGTGGCCTTCGGGGGCTCGGCCACCGTCAACTGCAGCCGCAGCGCCTGCCCGGGGGGCAACGCCACCCTGGAGCTCCACACCCCCCTGGCCGCGACCCCCGGGCCGGGGGGGCCGCGCTGGCAAAGCTTCCTCCTCCTCAACGTGTCCCGCTGGAGCCCCGGCCCCGTCACCTGCTCGGGGAGCTGCGGGGACACCCGCGCCGAGGCCAGCGCCGACGTCCTGGTCTACAGTGAGTGCCCCTTAGTCCCTAATTAATGTCTTAATTGACCTTTCGAACGGGCCTTCGATCGGCCCCGCGGGGAGCGCTAATTACGGCCATCATCGCCTGTTTGGGCTGGGCTGGGTTGGGTGAAAAAAGAGGTTTTTTGGGGAGGAGGAGGATGGTTAAGGAGAGCTGGGGGTGCTTCGTGTCACGGGGGAGGGGGGACACCAAAATCTGCGAGTTTGGCACGCAGGGGGGGTTAAAAAGAGCCTGGAGGTGGTGCCTGGGTGGGCTGGGTTGGGGTCGGGGGGTTGGATGTGTCGGAGAAGAGCCTGGAGGTGGCACTCGGTGCCATGGGCTGGGTGACAAGGTGGGGCTGGGTGATGAGGTGGGGTTGGGTGACGAAGTGGGTTTGGGTGATGAGGTGGGGTTGGGTGACGAGGTGGGGTTGGGTGATGAGGTGGGGTTAGGTGACCAGGTGGGGTTGGGTGACCAGGTGGGGCTGGGTGACAAGGTGGGGTTGGGTGACAAGGTTGGGGCTGGGTGACGAGGCGGGCTTGGGTGACAAGGTTGGGGTTGGGTGACAAGGTGGGGTTGGGTGACAAGGGTGGGGTTGGGTGACGAAGTGAGGTTGGGTGACCAGGTTGGGGCTGGGTGACCACATTGGGGTTGGGTGACCAGGTGGGGCTGGGTGACAAGGTTGGGGTTGGGTGACAAGGTGGGGTTGGGTGATGAGGTGGGGTTGGGTGACAAGGTGGGGCTGAGTGACAAGGTTGGGGCTGGGTGACAAGGTGGGGTTGGGGTCACAGGGGTGGAGGTGTTTTAGAAGAGCCTGGAGGTGGCACTCGGTGCCATGGGCTGGGTGACAAGGTGGGGTTGGGTGATGAGGTGGGGTTGGGTGACCAGGTGGGGCTGGGTGACAAGGTTGGGGTTGGGTGACGAGGTGGGATTGGGTGACAAGGTTGGGGTTGGGTGACAAGGTTGGGGCTGGGTGACAAGGTGGGGTTGGGTGATGAGGAGGGGTTGGGTGACCAGGTGGGGCTGGGTGACAAGGTTGGGGTTGGGTGACGAGGTGGGATTGGGTGACAAGGTTGGGGTTGGGTGACAAGGTTGGGGCTGGGTGACAAGGTGTGGCTTGGGTGACAAGGTGTGGCTGGGTGATGAGGTGGGGTTGGGTGACAAGGTGAGGTTGGGTGACCAGGTGGGGCTGGGTGACAAGGTGGGGTTGGGTGACAAGGGTGGGGTTGGGTGACGAAGTGAGGTTGGGTGACCAGGTTGGGGCTGGGTGACCACATTGGGGTTGGGTGACCAGGTGGGGCTGGGTGACAAGGTTGGGGTTGGGTGACCAGGTGGGGTGGATGACGAGGTTGGGGTTGGGTGACAAGGTTGGGGCTGAGTGACCAGGTGGGGTTGGGTGACCAGGTGGGGTTGGGTGACAAGGTGGGGTTGGGTGACAAGGTGGGGCTGAGTGACCAGGTGGGGTCGGGTGACAAGATGGGGTTGGGTGACAAAGTGGACTTGGGTGACGAGGTGGGGTTGGGTGACCAGGTGGGGTTGGGTGACAAGGTTGGACTTGGGTGACAAGGTGGGGTCAGGGGTCCCAGACTGTGCTGGATGATCCCAGAGTTCTCCCCCAACCCCCACCGACCTCAACACCCACACCCCTGTGCCCCCCGGTGTTTGCGTCCCCCTCGTCCCCCAGAGCTGCCGGAGCGGGTGGCGCTGGACCCGGTGGCGCCGGTGGCGGTCGGGGACAGCCGGAACGTGACGTGCCGCGTGCTGGAGGTGGCCCCGGTGGGGAACCTGACGGTGACGCTGCGGCGCGGCGGGGACACCCTGAGCACCCAGAGCTTCGGCCGCGCCCCCGGCAGCGCCAGCGTGGCCGTCACCCACCTGCTGACCGCCACCCCCGGCGACCACGGGCAGGACGTCACCTGCCACGCCGAGCTGTCCCTCAGGCCGCACGGGCCCCTCTTCGCCCGCGCCGCCGCCCCCGTCACCCTCTCCGTGTTCGGTGAGTCCGGGGGGGAATTTTGGGGAAAGGGGGAGGTGGGAGAGGCAGCGCCCTGGCACTGTCACCCCCCATAGGGGCAGCGGTGACACCCTCCTGGTGGTGGTGTGGCACTGTGGCACTGTCACTGCCCATGGGGACACCCAGAGGGACATCATTGCCCCCTTCCTGGTGGTGGTGTGGCACTGTCACCGCCCATGGGGACATCATTGCCCCCTTCCTGGTGGCAGTGTGACACTGTCACCTCCCATGGAGACACCCAGGGACATCAGTGCCACCCTCCTGGTGGCGGTGTGGCAGTGTGGCACTGTCACCTCCCATGGGGGCAGCGGTGTCACCCTCCTGGTGCTGGTGTGGCACTGTCACCACCCACGGGGACATCATTGTCCCCCTCCTGGTGGCTGCGTGGCACCGCTGGGGCGCAGGGGGAGAGTTTGGCCACCAGGACCGTGTCCCCAACCCCGGTGCCACCGTGTCCCCCCCAGCCCTCCCGGAGCCCCCCCAGCTCGAGGCCCCCTCCCTGCTGGAGGTCGGTGCCACCTCCCGCGCCCGCTGCCGCGTGGCCGGCGCCTTCCCGGCCGGGGACACGCGTGTCACCCTCGCCCTGGGCCGCGAGACGCTGAACGCCAGCCTGGAGGTGGCGGGGGACGCGGTGACGGCGGTCACCGAGCTGTCCCCGAGCCGCCCGGGCCTTGGGGACATCACCTGCACGGCCGCGGTGGCCTCGGCGACGAGGACGGCGCGGAGGACGCTCCACGTTTACCGTAAGGCTCCCGGGGGGTGTCCCCAAATGTGTCCCCCCCCCTCCATCCGCACCCCCGGGATCCACCCACGGGCCCCCCTTCCCCTTTCCCGCAGGATTCCCGGCTCCCACCCTGGAGCTGCTGCCGCGGCCGGCGGCGGAGGGCGCGGAGGTGACAATGACGTGCCACGCGGGGGACACCGAGCCGGCCGGGCCGCTGCTGCTGCAGCTCCTGGGGTCCCACGGCGAGGGGGTGCTGGCGGAGGGGCCGCGGTCCCGCGTGGAGCTGCGCGTGGCCGCCAGGAGGGAGGATGACGGGCGCGAGCTGCGCTGCAGGGCCAGCCTGGCCGTGGGGGACAGCGCGGTGACAAAGGAGGCGGCCGCGCGGCTCGTCGTGCACTGTGAGTGCCGCTCCGTGGGGTGGGGAAGGGGGGCGGTGGGTGGGGTGGGTTGTGACCCCGCCCCGCCATTCCCGGCGTCGTCCCCCATTGTGGGTTTTTTTTTGGGGACAGATCCCCCCGAATTGGGGGCCGGCGGCTGCCCCGCCAACCGCACGTGGGTGCGGGGGGCGCGGGAGTGGCTCTGGTGCCGCGCCACCGGCAACCCCGCGCCCGCCGTGGTTTGCGCCCGCGCGGGGGTCCCCGTGGGCACCGGCGAGCCCGAGCCCGTCACCCGCGAGCGGGCGGGCACCTACGAGTGCACGGCCACCAACGCCATGGGGACGAGCAGCCAAAGCGTCACCGTCCGCGTGGAGTGTGAGTGGCACCGGGGGTGGCATCGAGGTGGCACTGGGGGTGGCATCGGGGTGGTGCTGGGGGTGACAACGGGGGTGGCATTGGGGTGGCACTGGGAGTGGCACTGGGGTGGCACCGGGGTGGCACTGGAAGTGTCACTGGGGGTGGCATCGGGGTGGCACTGGGGTGGGACCGGGGTGGTACTGACGGGTGGCACTGGGGGTGGCACCGGGGGTGGCATTGGGGTGGCACTGGGGTGGCATTGAGGTGGTACTAGGGGTGGCACCAGGGTGGGATTGGGGGTGGCATCGGGGTGGCACCGGGGGTGGCACCGGGGTGGCACTGGGGTGGCATCGAGGTGGTACTGGGGGTGGCATCGTGGTGGCACCGGGGGTGGCACTGGGGTGGCACTGGGAGTGGCACGGGGGTGGCATTGTGGTGGCACTGGGGGTGGCATCGAGGTGGTACTGGGGGTGACAGCGGGGGTGGCACTGGGGGTGGCAGTAGGGTGGCACCGGGGTGGCACTGGGAGTGGCACTGGGGGTGGCATCGAGGTGGTACTGGGGGTGGCATCATGGTGGCACTAGGGTGGCACCGGGGTGGCACTGGAAGTGTCACTGGGGGTGGCATCAGGGTGGTACTGGGAGTGGCACTGGGGATGGCAGCAGGGTAGGCATTGGGGTGACACCGAGGATAACACCGTGGTGACACCGGGGATGGCACTGTGATTGACACTGTGGTGGCATCGGGGGGGGCGGCACCGGGGTTGGGCACCGGGTATGGTGGCACCGTGGTGGCACTGACCGGGGGTCCCCTCCGTGCCTGTCCCCGTGTCTCCCCCCCCCAGACGAGCCCACCCTGTCGGAGCGCGGGTGTCCCTCGCGCCGCGTGTGGGTGGAGGGGCAGCGGCGGGACCTGGAATGTCGCGCCGAGGGGGACCCCCCGCCCAGCACCCGCTGCGCCCGCCGCGGGGACACCCCCAGAGTTGGCCCCGGGGACACCCCCAGAGTTGGCCCCGGGGACGCCCCCGCGCCCGCCCCACCCGCACCCGCGGCACCCGCGTGGTCTCCAGGGCCGACGCCGGGAGCTACCTGTGCAGGGCCACCAACCGGCACGGCGTGGCCACCAGGGATGTCGTGGTCACCGTGGAGTGTGAGCGGGGAGGGGGCGCGGGTGGGGTGGGGTGGGGTGGGGTGGGAGGAGTGGGGTGGGAGGGATCCGGGGTGCCGGAGGGATCAGGGGATGCCGGGAGGGATCGGGGGATGCTGGGTGGGATCAGGAGGTGGTGGGGGGATCAGGAGGTGATGGGGGGATCAGGAGGTGGTGGGGGATCGGGAGGTGGTGGGGGGATCAGGAGGTGATGGGGGATCAGGAGGTGATGGGGGGGATCAGGAGGTGGTGGGGGATCGGGAGGTGGTGGGGGGATCAGGAGGTGGTGGGGGGATCGGGGGATACTGGGAGGGATCGGGGGATGCTGGGTGGGATCAGGAGGTGATGGGGGATCAGGAGGTGCTGGGAGGGATCAGGAGGTGATGGAGGGATCAGGAGGTGGTGGGGGGATCAGGAGGTGATGGGAGGGATCAGGAGGTGATGGGAGGGATCAGGAGGTGCCGGGAGGGATCCGGGGGTGCCGGGAGGGATCAGGAGGTGATGGGAGGGACTCAGGAGGTGATGGGGGATCAGGAGGTGGTGGGAGGGATCAGGAGGTGGTGGTGGGGATCATGGAGGTGATGGGGGGATCAGGAGGTGATGGGGGGGATCAGGAGGTGATGGGAGGGATCAGGAGGTGGTGGGAGGGATCAGGAGGTGATGGGAGGGATCGGGGGGTGCCGGGAGGGATCAGGAGGTGTTGGGAGGGATCAGGAGGTGATGGGGGGGATCAGGAGGTGGTGGGGGATCAGGAGGTGGTGGGGGGATCAGGAGGTGGTGGTGGGGATCAGGAGGTGGTGGGGGATCAGGAGGTGATGGGGGATCAGGAGGTGATGGGGGGATCAGGAGGTGGTGGGAGGGATCAGGAGGTGATGGGGGGGATCAGGAGGTGATGGAGGGGATCAGGAGGTGCCGAGAGGGATCGAGGGGTTCTGGGTGGGATTGGGGGGCACTGGGAGGGATCAGGAGATGATGGGAGGGATCAGGAGGTGGTGGGAGGAATCGGGGGATGCTGGGTGGGATCAGGAGGTGCCGAGAGGGATCCGAAGGCGCTGGGTGGGATCAGGAGGTGCCAAGAGGGGTCGGGGGAGTGCTGGGTGGGATTGGGGGGCGCTGGGAGGGATCAGGAGGTACCGAGAGGGGTCGGGGGGTGCCGGGAGGGATCAGGAGGTGCCGAGGGGGGTGGCACCCAGCACCCCCCCCCCCTTTTCTGTGCTGTGTCCCCCCAACTCCCAGACCAGCCGAGCATCCCCGAGCGGGGCTGT
This sequence comes from Myiozetetes cayanensis, assembly GCF_022539395.1. Classification (NCBI taxonomy): domain Eukaryota; kingdom Metazoa; phylum Chordata; class Aves; order Passeriformes; family Tyrannidae; genus Myiozetetes; species Myiozetetes cayanensis. Next base: position 34,076 of record NW_026086938.1, on the reverse strand, counting down.
CCCGAGCGGCGCCTCTGGCTCGAAGGGACCCCGGCCCGGCTCAGCTGTGCCGCCACCGGGAACCCCCCACCCCGGGTCACCTGTGCCAAGCTGGGGGACAGCCACGACCACCCCCCGGTGACACCCAACGCCACCCACCCCGAGCTGGGGGACAGCCAGGACCACCCCCCGGTGACAGCCAAGGAGGGGGGGGACACGTGGGACCACCCCCTGGTGACAACCGAGGAGGGGGGGGACACGTGGGACCACCCCCTGGTGACCCCCAATGTCACCCAGACTGAGCTGAGGGACACTCAGGACCCCCTAGTGACCCCCAATGTCACCCGGACCGAGCTGGGGGGCACCCGGAACCACCCCTTGGTGGCCCCCGACGTCACCCGGCCCAAACTGGGGGGCACCCAGGACCTCCCAGTAACCCCAAATGTCACCCGGACCGAGGTAGGGGACCCCCAGGGCCCCCCCCGGGTGCCCCCCACCGTGAGCCGCGCCCACGCCGGCGCCTACCAGTGCCGGGCCAGCAATGCCCACGGCTCGGCCGTCCGGAACGTCACCGTGGCCGTGGAGTGTGAGTCCTTTGGGGGGCACTTTGGGGGGTGACAAAGGGGGGGAGGTGTTCATTTGGGGCGAAGAGGGGGGTGATTGTGGCTGATTGTGGCTGATTTGGGCCGATTTTATCTGATTTGGGCCGATTTTTTCTGATTGTGGCCGATTTTGTCTGATCGTCTCTGATTGTGGCCAATTTGGGCTGATTTTGCCCGACTGTCTCTGATTTGGGCCGATTGTGACCGGTTTTGTCTGATTTGGGCAGATTTTGTCTGATTGTGGCTGAGTTTGTCTGATTTTGTCTGATTTTGTCTGATTTTGTCTGATTTTATCTGATTTTGTCCGATTGTGTCTGACTGTGCCTGATTTTGTCTGATTTTATCTGATTTTGTCCAATTGTGTCCGACTGTGTCTGATTTTATCTGATTTTGTCCAATTGTGTCCGACTGTGTCTGATTTTATCTGATTTTGTCCGATTGTGTCTGACTGTGCCTGATTTTGTCTGATTTTGTCTGCTTGTGTCTGACTGTGCCTGATTTTGTCTGATTTTATCCTATTTTGTCCAATTGTGTCTGATTTTATCCTATTTTGTCCAATTGTGTCTGATTTTATCTGATTTTGTCCGATTGTGTCTGACTGTGCCTGATTTTGTCTGATTTTGTCTGATTGTGTCTGATTGTGTCTGATTTTATCCTATTTTGTCCGATTGTGTCTGATTTTGTCCGATTGTGTCTTTGATTGTGTCTTTGTCCGATTGTGCCTGATTTTCTCTGATTGTGCCTGATTTTATCCATTTTTGTCCCACTGTGCCTGATTTTGTGCCTCCTTTCCCCCCCTCCCCCCCGCTGTGTCCCAGTCGGCCCCTCGTCCGTCACCCTCCGCGCTGTCCCCTCTTCCTCCGTCCCCCGGGGCGGCTCCTTCAGCCTGGACTGCGGCGCCGAGGGGGTCCCCGCGCCCACCTTCGCCTGGGCCGCGCCCCCCGCCCCCAACCTGCGCCTGGGCCCCGACAACCGCTCGGTCACCGTCACCGCCGCCACCGCCGCCAACCGCGGGCTCTACACCTGCACCGCCAGCAACCGGCACGGCCGCGGCGCCCGCAGCGTCCTGGTCAGCGTCGACGGTGCGTGGGGGGACAACAGGGGGGGACAATAGGGGTGGCACTGTCCCCTCCTGCCCCACAGGGGTGGCACCGGCCCCTTGTGGTCCCCACAGAGAGCTGGCTGGTGGCCCAGGTGGTTCTGGTGTCACTGATGTCACCATGCCTTGTGTCCCCACAGAGAGCTGGCTGGTGGCCCTGGTGGCCCTGGGCTCACAGTGGTGTCACTGATGTCCTCATGTGCTGTGTCCCCATAGAGAGCTGGCTGGTGGCCCTGGTGACACTGTCACTGTGCCCTGTGTCCCCACAGCTGGCTGGTGGCCCTGGTGGCCCTGGTGTCACTGTCCCCATGCCCTGTGTCCCCATAGAGAGCTGGCTGGTGGCCCTGGTGGCCCTGGTGTCATTGATGTCACCATGCCCTGTGTCCCCACTGAGAGCTGGCTGGTGGCTCTGGTGTCACTGTCACCACACCCTGTGTCCCCACAGAGACGTGGCTGGTGGCCCTGGTGGCCCTGGTGTCACTGTCCCCATGCCCTGTGTCCCCATAGAGAGCTGGCTGGTGGCCCTGGTGGCCCTGGGCTCACTGTCACTGTCCCCTGTGTCCCCACAGAGACGTGGCTGGTGGCCCTGGTGGCCCTGGGCTCGCTGGGGGCGGTGGCCCTGGTGGCCCTGGCGGTGGCGGGGGGGCTGTACCTCAAGAGCACGGCCTGCAAGAAGGGCGAGTACAACGTGCGCGACGCCGAGGGCTCCTCGGGGGCCGCCTGTCCCCTGCACCGGCACCGGCACCAGCAGGACCCGGGGGACATCTTTGGCATCCAGCTCAGCCCACCCTGAGAGGGACCCTCAGGACCCGGGGGACATCTTTGGGATCCAGCTCAGCCCACCCTGAGTGCCACCACCCCCCAAAACTCAGGACCACAGGGACATCTTTATGATCCAGCTCAGCCCCCCCGAGAGGGACCCTCAGGACCACCCCCTGCCCACCAGGGACACCCAGCAGGACCATGGGGACATCTTTATGATCCAGCTCAGCCCCCCCTGAGAGGGACCCTCAGGACCACCCCCTGCCCACCAGGGACACCCAGCAGGACCACGGGGACATCTTTGGGATCCAGCTCAGCCCACCCTGAGAGGGACCCTCAGGACCACCCCCTGCCCACCAGGGACACCCAGCAGGACCACGGGGACATCTTTGGCATCCAGCTCAGCCCTCCCTGAGTGCCACCACCCCCCAAAACTCAGGACCACGGGGACATCTTTGGCATCCAGCTCAGCCCACCCTGAGAGGGACCCTCAGGACCCGGGGGACATCTTTGGGATCCAGCTCAGCCCACCCTGAGTGCCACCACCCCCCAGAACTCAGGACCACGGGGACATCTTTATGATCCAGCTCAGCCCTCCCTGAGTGCCACCACCCCCCAGAACTCAGGACCACAGGGACATCTTTAGGATCCAGCTCAGCCCACCCTGAGAGGGACCCTCAGGACCACCCCCTGCCCACCAGGGACACCCAGCAGGACCACGGGGACATCTTTGGGATCCAGCTCAGCCCCCCTGAGAGGGACCCTCAGGACCATGGGGACATCTTTGGGATCCAGCTCAGCCCACCCTGAGTGCCACCACCCCCCAAAACTCAGGACCACGGGGACATCTTTAGGATCCAGCTCAGCCCACCCTGAGAGGGACCCTCAGGACCACGGGGACATCTTTGGGATCCAGCTCAGCCCACCCTGAGTGCCACCACCCCCCAAAACTCAGGACCACGGGGACATCTTTATGATCCAGCTCAGCCCACCCTGAGAGGGACCCTCAGGACCACGGGGACATCTTTATGATCCAGCTCAGCCCACACTGAGTGCCACCACCCCCCAAAACTCAGGACCACAGGGACATCTTTGGCCTCCAGCTCACCCAGGAACACCCAGGACCATCCCCTTCCTGGTGGGGACCTCCAGGGACCCCCCCCCAAAATCCCCCTTGACCGGGGTTATTGGGGGTTACAACGTGTGGGGACACCGAGGGACCCTTCAGAGCCCCCCTTCCCCATCCCAGGGGGTTTCTGGGGTCCCGGGGTGGGGGTTGGGGGTGTTTTTAGGATTTTGGGGGCCGGAACTCAGGGGGTGTCCTGGGGGCGGGTTCGGCTCCTCCCGGGGGAGGAAGAAACACCCAATAAACGGTCCCGGTTGGACGGGAGGCACCGCCCTCTGTCCCCAAACCCTGCCCTTTGTCCCCAAACCCCATCCCCTGTCCCCAAATCCAGTCCCCAAACCCTGTCCCCATCTCCAGCCACTGCCCCACTGTCCCCAAACCCTGTCCCCAACCCTCGTCCCCTCCCACCCAGAACCCCCATCCTTGTCCCCACCGCGGCCACCAGCGATGGCACCAAAACCCCCTCCCCAATCACCCCCAACGTCACCCCCGTGTCCCCTCAGTGTCCCCTCCCCCTCAGTGTCCCCCCTCCCCGCGCAGGTGACACGGTGACACTTTTGCCATCCACACCTCCACCTTTAATCGCTCCCACACCCCCCCACCACACCACCCAGTGCCACCCCCGCCCCCTCCTCCAGCTCGGGGGGGGTCCTCGCTGTCACCTCCTGTCGCCGCGCGGGGTGGGGGGTCCCCAGTGGGCGCAGAGGGGACACGGCGGTTTGGGGGTCCCGCTCCGGCCGGGCACGTTCCAGCAGCGCCGGCAGCGCACGCGGTACTTCTTGTACCTGCCGGGAGGCGCGGGGTGACCCCTGGGGGGTTATATTTTGGGGAGGGGGGGTGTCCCCGAGGTGTCACCACCCCTCCCTCCCTCGGGGGTCCTCACCTGATGCCGCACGCGTTGCAAAGGGGGGTCCCGTTCTCGGCCGCTCGCCACAGGGGGGTCCGCCGGGTCATGCACGAGGCGCAGCGTTTGTGACCTGCCCGGGGGGGGGGACACCCCCAAAAACCCACCGGTGTCAGGGGGGGCACCCCGAGAGTCGTCCCCGACCCCCAAATTCGCCTCCCCTCCCCTCTCCCCAAGTTCTTACCCTGGACGGGGGGAGCTTCGTCCTCGGAGCTGCTGCTGCTCCGCGGCTGCGGGGGACCCTGGGGGAACACGGGGGAGGGGGTCAGGGAGTAGGACCCCCGAAATGGGGGTCACCCTCCGGATTGGGGGATACCCCGGAATGGTGAAACCCCTTCCCTGAAATGGGAGAGAGCCCCCTGGAATGGGGTGAGACCCCCTGGAATGGGGAAAGACCCTCCCCAAAATGGAAACACCCCCGAGGAGAAAGACCCCCAAAATGGGGAAAGACCCCCAAAATGGGGAAAGACCCCCAAAATGGGGACACCCCTCGGGGGTCTTTGCGGGGGGGGGTGGAGGGAGCACCTGGACAGAGGGACAGGGCAGGGGAAGCTCTGGTGGGGTTGGGTGGGGGGGTTCCCAAAAGTGGCCCCGGGACACACGGACGGGACCCCCCCCGGGACACACGGACGGGACCCCCGGGGGGGCGGTACCTGCGGGCGCTGATGAGGAGGGGGCAGGGGCCGGTGCCCCCCGCGGGGACCCCCAGGCGCATCCGCAGCGTCACCCCCCGGAACGAGGGGTCCCGGGGGTCCGCCCCGCGCTGGGGGGTCGCCTGTTTGCGTCGCCGCCCGGCCCCGCTCCTGGTGTCGATCCCAGTCCCGGGACTGATCCCGGTGCCGTTACTGGTCCCGGTGTCAATCCCAGTCCCGTTACTGGTCCCAGTGCCGATCCCGATGCTGTTACTGGTCCCGGTGACGATCCCGGTACCGTTATTGGTCCCATTGCCGATCCCAGTCCCGTTACTGGTCCCAGTGTTGATCCCGGTGTTAATCCCGGTCCTGGTGCCGCTTCCGGTGTCGATCCCGGTGTTGATCCTGGTACTGCTCCCAGTGTTGATCCCGATCCCGGTGCCGCTCCCGATGTTAATCCCAGTGTTAATTCCAGTCCCAGAATTGATCCCTATCCCGGTGCCGCTCCCGGTGTTGATCCCGATCCCGATCCCGGTGCCTCTCCCGGTGTTGATCCCGATCCCGGTGCCGCTCCCGGTGCTGATCCCGATCCCTATCCCGGTGTTGATCCCGATCCCGGTGCCGCTCCCGGTGCTGATCCCGATCCCTATCCCGGTGTTGATCCCAATCCCGGTGCCGTTCCCGGTGCCGCTCCCGGTGTTGATCCCTATCCCGGTGCCGATCCCAATCCCGGTGCCGCTCCCGGTGTCCAGGTGCCGGCACTGGAGGCTGATGAGGCTCAGCGCGTCGAGGCTCCCGGTGGGCACGGGGGGCACCCCCGGGGTCTCGGGGGGTGCTGCGGGAGCTGCCGGGGGGGTCTCCGGGGGGCGCAGCAGCCGCACCGACTCCTGCAGGAACGTCAGACCCTCCCCGGGGGGGCTCCGGGGCCGCGGGGGGGGCTCCGGGACCCCCATCCTGAGCGGGGAACACCGTCAGGGAATGGGGGGCGGGTGGGGACACCCCTCCTTTCCTCCCCCCTTCCCCATCCCCCCCAACTCCTTCCCGGTTCCTTCCCAGTGGGACCAGTCCCGGTTCTCCCGCTTCTTCCTCCCGGTTTCCCCCCGGTGGGACCATTCCCGGTTCTCCCGGTCCCTCCCAGTTCCCAGGACACGAGCGAGCTGCCGGTACCCCCCAATTCCACCCCCGGTGGGACCATTCCTGCTCCCGGGACCCCCTAATTCCACCCCCGGTCAGAACATTCCCAGTCCCACCCAATTCCCAGCACACGAGCGGGGTTCCGGTGCCCCCAGTTCCCTCCCCGGTGGGACCATTCCCAATTCTCCCAGTGCCTCCCAGTTCCCGGGACACGAGCGGGGTCCCCGTGCCCCCAATTCCCTCCCCCAGTGGGACCATTCCTGCTCCTGGGACTCACCAATTCCACCCCCGATGGGACCATTCCCAATTCTCCCCGTCCCTCCCAGTTCCCGGGACACGAGCGGGGTCCCGGTGCCCCCAGTTCCCCCCCCCCGGTGGGACCATTCCCAATTCTCCCAATTTCTTCCAGTTCCCGGGACACGAGTGGGGTCCCGGTTCCCCCCAATTCCCCCCTCGGAGGTCCCGGTACCCCCAATTCCCCCTCCCCTTCCCCGTTCATGCCGCTTCCCCCGGTGCCGGTTCCCACCTGGGGGGCTCCCCTGGGTGGTCAGGCCTCCGTGCCCGGGGGCGGCGGGGGGGCTGGGGGGCGGCGGGGGGGTGGTCGCAGGGCTCGGGCTCGAGGCAGAGCAGGCGCTGCAGCAGCGAGAAGTCGGGGGGCTGCCCCTCGAGGAACAGCGGCTGCTCCCCCATCCCGACCCCCGGCAGCGGGATTGGGATCGGGATCGGGAACGGCCCCTTAACCCGCTCCAGCTGCGGGGAGGGAGGGGGGAACGTGGGAGGGACCCCCGGGGCGGGGCAGCAGCACAGGTGGGGCTGGGACCCCCCAAATGGGGACAGGGACCCCCCAGGTGGGACTGGGACCCCCCAGATGGGGACAGCACCCCTCCCAGGTGGGATCGGGACCCCCAAATGGGGACAGGGACCCCCCAAATGGGGACAGGGATCCCCCCAGGTGGGATCGGGACCCCCCAAATGGGGACAGGGACCCCTCCCAGGTGGGACTGGGATTCCCAGGGATTACCCCAGGTGTGACAGGGACCGATCCCCCCCCCACCCCCCCAAAAATGCCCCCAAGCACCAGCTCAGACAAAACAAAAAAATATCTCTTTATTAACAACCCAAAATGTTCCTTATCCCAAATCCATCCTTTTTGGGTCCCTCCTTTTAGGGGGGGTCCATTCTTTTAGGGGATTCTCTCCTTTCAGGGGGTGTCCATCCTTCTTGGGGGTGTCCATCCTTTCAGGGGGGGTCTCTCTCCTTTCAGGGGGGGTCTCTCCTTTCAGGGGGGTCTCTCCTTTCAGGGGGTGTCCATCCTTCAAGGTTCTCTCTTTCAGGGTGTCCATCCTTTGGGAGTGTCCATCCTTTCAGGGGGGTCTCTCTCCTTTCAGGGGGGCTCTCCTTCAGGGGGGTCTCTCCTTTTTGGGGGTGTCCATCCTTTAGAGGGCTGTCCATCCTTTTGGGGGGTCTCTCCTTTCAGGGGGTGTCCATCCTTTCAAGGGGGATCTCTCCTTTCAGGGGGGTCCATCCTTTTTGGGGGTGTCCCTCCTTTCAGGGGTGTCCATCCTTCTGGGGGGGTGTCCATCCTTTTTGGGGGTGTCCATCCTTTCTGAAGGGGTCCATCCTTTCAGGGGGGGTCCATCTTTTTTGGGGGTGTCCATCCTTTTGGGGGGGGTCCATCCTTTCAGGGGGGGGTCCCTCCTTTTGGGGGGGTGTCCATCCTTTCGGGGGGATCTCTCCTTTCAGGGGGTGTCCCTCCTTTTGGGGGGAGGTCCATCCTTTTTGGGGGTCCCTCCTGCCCCGGGGGGGGCTCAGTGTGGTTTGGGCACGTGGCCATCCACGTAGAAGTTCCTGGTGAGGCGGGGGAGGCCGATCCGAGCCCCCTCCAGGGCGGGGCTGAGCAGGACCTGACAGCCCAGCCGGGAGTTCTCCTGCAGCAGAGGGGCCTGGTCCAGCAGATCCTCCTCCCTGGGGGCAAAACAACCCCGGGGGCGCTGGGAGGGGACCCAAAAAGGTGGGGGGAGGGGGATGGGGTGGGGGAGGTGGGAAATGGGGCTGGGGGATTTGGGAGTGTTGGAGAAGGGGAGAGAGGTCTGGGAGGGGTCAAGGTGGTCCCTGGGGGGTCTGGGAGGGGTCAGGGTGGTCCCTGGGGCTGGGGATCTGGGGGTCAGGGTGGTCCCTGTAGGGATCTGAGGGGTCAGGGTGGTCCCTGGGGGTCAGGTAGGTCTCTGTAGGGTCAGGGGGTCAGGGTGGTCCCTGGAGGGTCAGGGGTGGTCCCTGTGGGATCTGGAGCAGGGTCAGGGGGTCAGGGTGGTCCTGGGGTCTGGGGAGGTCAGGGTGGTCCCTGTGGGGTCAGGGTGGTCCCTGGGGGTCAGGGTGGTCCCTGTGGGTCAGGGGGCCAGGGGGTCAGGGTGGTCCCTGTGGGGTCAGGGTGGTCCCTGTGGGATCTGGAGGGGTCAGGGTGGTCCCTGTGGGGTCAGGGGAGTGCCTGGGGGTGCTATGGGGTCTGGGGAGTCAGGGTGATCCCTGGGGGTCAGGGTGGTTCCTGGGGGTCTAAGGGGTCAGGTGGTCCCTGGGGTGGCTGTGGGTCAATGGGGGTCAGGGTGGTCCCTGTGGGGTCAGGAGGTCCCTGGAGGTGTTATGGGGGTCTGGGGAGTCAGGGTGGTCCCTGAGGGTCAGGGTGGTTCCTGGTGGTCTGATGGGGTCAGGAGTCCGTTACCTCGTCAGGGGTGGAAGCCGCCCCAGGTGGGGGTCACTGATGTAAACGTGGCAGGTGGAACAGGCCAGGGAGGCCTCGCAGGCGCCTGGGGGAGCCCCCCGGGACCCCGTTAGCAATGGGACCCCTGGGATACCCCATTAAAAATAGACCCCCGGGACCCCTGTGAGCAACGGGAGACCCCCGGGACCCCCATTAAAAACAGAACTCCCACAGGACCCCCGTGAGCAACGGGACCCCTGGGATACCCCCATTAAAAATAGAACCCCCGGGACCCCCTGAACAACGGATACCCTGGGACCCCCATTAAGCAATAGAACCCCCTGGACCCCCTGGGATACCCCATTGACAATGGGAGACCCCCGGGACACCCCCCTGTTAACAACGCCCCCAATCCAACCCTCGAGCTCCAGGCCGTGTCTCCCATTCCCAGTCCCATTCCCGATCCCATTCTTGATACCATTCCCAGTCCCACTCCCAGTCCCACTCCCATTTCCATTCCCAGTCCCATTCCTGATCCCATTCTTGATACCATTCCCAGTCCCATTCCCAGTCCCATTCCCAATCCCATTCCCACTCCCATTCCCATTCCCAGTCCCAGTCCCACTCCCATTCCCAGTCCCATTCTTGATACCATTCCCATTCCCACTCCCATTCCCATTATTCCCACTATTCCCAACTCATTCCCATTCCCACCCACCCATCGAGTCCCAGACCCATGTCCCATCTCATTCCCATTCCCATTATTCCCATTATTCCCACTGTTCCCATTCTCCCCACCCTCGAGCTCCAGGCCGTGTCTCCCATTCCCAATCCCACTCCCACTCCCATTCCCATCCCCACCCTCGAGCTCCAGACCATGTCTCTCATTCCCATTATTCCCATTCTTCCCATTATTCCCACTCTTCCCATTCTTCCCACCCTCGAGCTCCAGGCCGTGTCTCTGGGCGAGGTGCAGGACGTTGTCCCCGACCCGGCCCCGAACCGGCACCTCCCGCCCGGAGCGATCCACGAACACCACGTTCACCCTGCAGCGGGAAAACACCGGGAAAACACCGGGATCAGCACCGGGATCAGCACCGGGAACATCCCGGGACAGCACCGGGATCAGCACCGAGAACATCCCGGGAACATCCCGGGACAGCACCGGGATCAGCACCGCGAATATCCCGGGATCAGCACCGGGAACATCCCGGGACAGCACCGGGATCTCCCGCCCGGAGCGATCCACGAACACCACGTTCACCCTGCAGCGGGAAAACACCGGGAAAATACCGGGATCAGCACCGGGAAAACACCGGGAACATCCCGGGACAGCACCGGGAAAACACCGGGAATATCCCGGGACAGCACCGGGACAGCACCGGGATCAGCACCGGGATCAGCACCGGGATCTCCCGCCAGGAGCGATCCACGACCACCACGGTCACCCTGCAATGCGAACACCGGGAAAATACCGGGATCAGCACCGGGAAAACACCGGGAACATCCCGGGACAGCACCGGGATCTCCCGCCCGGAGCGATCCACGAACACCACGTTCACCCTGCAATGGGAACACCGGGAAAACACCGGGAAAATACCGGGATCGGCACCGGGAACGGCACCGGGAACACCCCTGGAACCGGGAGAAAACCGGGACGGCTCCCGAGAACGGGACAGCACCGGGAACACCCGCTGAGCACGGGACAACACCGGGAACACCCCCTTAGACCGGGACAACACCGGGAACCCCCCCTTGGACCGGAACAGAACCCCCCTGAACCGGGAGAGAACCGGGAAACCCCCCCCGGAACCGGGACAGAACCGGGCCCCCCTCCCGAGCCCGGGGACAGCAGCGGCCCCCCCCCGGCACGCACGGGGCCGCCTCGGGCTCCTCTGCCGCGGCCCCGCCGAGCCCCCGCGCCGGTCCCCGCAGCCGCAGCAGCCGCCGCGTCACGGAGGTCACGGAGCCCACGGAGCCGCCGCTCGCAGCCGCCGCCATGGCGGCCGCCATGATGGCTCCCACGTGACCGCGCCCACGTGACCGACGGGTGGGCGGGGCCAAGAGGACAACGTTGGGTCCTAAAGCCCGACAGGGGGTTGGGGGAATTGGGGATTTTTGGGGGTCCAGGGGGTTTTGGGGGTCCAAGATGAGGAGGGGGCACCCAAAGGACGCCTTTGGGGGGTTCCAAGCATGACGGGGGGATCTTTATAAAGGGCTGTTTGATGAGAGGGGGTGCCCAGGGGACACTTTTAATTGGGGGATTTTTGGGGTCCAGGGGGTCCGGGATGAGGAGGGGGACCCCTTAATGGGGGATTTTGGGGGTCCAGGGGGTCCGGATGAGGAGGGGGACCCTTTAATGGGGAGGGATTTTGGGGGTCCAGGAGGGATTTGGGGGTCTGGGATGAGGAGGGGGCAGCCCAGGGGACCCCTTTAATTGGGGGATTTTTGGGGGGTCCAGGGGGTTTGGGGGTCTGGGATGGAGGGGGCACTCCAGGGGACCCCAAAATGGGAGGTGACCTCCACCCCAGCCCCCCTTTCTGGGCCTTTTTTGGGGGAGGATGGGAGGAATTTGGGGGTGGGATTTTGAAGGGGTGGGATTTTAGTGGGGGGTCCACCTAAATTTTTTTTTTTGGGGGGGGAAACAGAAATAACAAAATGACACCAAAATAACCCAAAAAACCTCAAGAAAAGGGAGGGGTGGGAAGCAGAAATATAAATATAATTTTACTTTTTGGGGAGGGGGGGGACACACACAAAAAAAGGGGGGGGGGTTGTCCCCTTTTACCCCCCCCCCAATTTTTACAGCAGACAATAAAAACAGGGAACACCCCAAATCCTGGGAAACCCCCCCAAAAAAGAGGGAGGGGGGAGGGAAAAAGGGAGGGAGGGAACCCCCCAAAATTAAGGGAAGGGGATGGCAAGCCCCTCCGGGAAAGGGATTTTTTGTGTTAAAAAAAAGATTAAAAGTAAAAAAAAAACGAAAAAAAAGGCCAATTTTGTCCCAAAATAAAGGTGGGAAAGTTAAAAATTAAAAGGAGGGGGAAAATCACACAAAAAACACCAAAAATCAGCAAAATAAACCCCAAAAAAACAACCCCAGGCTGGGGAAATGTTTGGGGGGGGTGAAGGAGAGAGAGGGACCCCCCCTTAAAAAGGGAGGGAAACCCCCAAAATTTGGGGATTTCAGCCCCCAAAATTGGGGACTTTCCCCCCAAAATTTGGAGACCCCCAAAATTTGGGGAATCCCCCCCCCAAAAAAAGCAGCAGGTTAAGGCAGGGGCCCATTTTTGGGGGGTCCCAGTTACTGCTTTTTTTTGGGGGGACCTAAAATTTTGGGAGGGGGGGGGGGCTCAGGGATCCCCCAAAATCTTTTAGGGGTGGCTGAAAAAAAAACACAACAAAATCTTTTAGGGGTGGCTCAAAAAAACCCCAAAATCTTTTAGGGAGAAGCTTTAAAATCCCAAAATCTTTAGGGTGGCTCCAAAACCTCAAAATCTTTTAGGGAGGAGCTTTAAAATCCCAAAATCTTTTAGGGAGTGGTTCCAAAACCCCAAAATCTTTTATGGAGGAGCTTTAAAATCCCAAAATCTTTTAGGGAGGAGCTCCAAGACCCCAAAATCTTTTAGGGGGTGGCTCAAAAAAACCCCAAAATCTTTTAGGGAGGAGCTTTAAAACCCCAAAATCTTTTAGGGGGGAGCTCAAAGACCTCAAAATCTTTTAGGGAGAAGCTTTAAAATCCCAAAATCTTTTAGGGGTGGCTCAAAAAAACCCCAAAATCTTTTATGGAGGAGCTTTAAAATCCCAAAATCTTTTAGGGGGGAGCTTTAAAATCCCAAAATCTTTTAGGGGGTGGAGCTCAAAAAAACCCCAAAATCTTTTAGGAGGAGCTCCAAGACCCCAAAATCTTTTAGGGGGTGGTTCCAAAACCCCAAAATCTTTTAGGGGTGGCTCAAAAAAACCCCAAAATCTTTTATGGAGGAGCTTTAAAATCCCAAAATCTTTTATGGAGGAGCTTTAAAATCCCAAAATCTTTTAGGGGTGGCTCAAAAACCCCAAAATCTTTATGGAGGAGCTTTAAAATCCCAAAATCTTTTAGGGGAGTTTTAAAATCCTCAAAATCTTTAGGGTGGCTCAAAAAACCCCAAAATCTTTTAGGGAGGAGTTTTAAAATCCCAAAATCTTTTAGGGGTGACTCAAAGAAACCCCAAAATCTTTTATGGAGGAGCTTTAAAATCCAAAAATCTTTTAGGGGGTGGTTCCAAAACCCCAAATCTTTTAGGGAGGAGCTTTAAAATCCCAAAATCTTTTAGGGGGTGGCTCAAAAAAACCCCAAAATCTTTTAGGGGTGGCTCAAAAAACCCCAAAATCTTTTAGGGAGGAGCTCCAAGACCCCAAAATCTTTTAGGGGGTGGCTCCAAAACCCCAAAATCTTTTAGGGGGTGGCTCAACCCCCCCCCCCCAAAAAAAATCTTTTAGAGTGGAGGTGTCAAACTCTGGAAAACTCCCTTTAAAAACTGGCAAAAAACCTCTAAAAAACCCAAAATAAAACCCAAATGACCCCTTTTTTTTTTGCCCAAGATTTCCAGCCTGGAGGGGAGGTTTTGGGGTTGATTTTTGGGGGGTTTTCCCCTAAAATATCCTCTTCCTCTTCAGGTAGGAGTCGGCGTAGTGGCCCCCCAGGCCCTGGGAATGTTGCCCCACGTAACAGCCCTCGGGGCTCGGCTCCGGCGACGGCAGCAGGTGGGAAAAGGCCCTTTTGTGGCCCCCCAGGGGGGTCTGAAAAACACAATTCCCGTTTTTTTTTAAGGATGGGGGTGGTGGGGAGCCCCTCCTGAAATTTGGGGGTGGTGGTGTTTTGGTATCCCCCCAAAAAAATCTCATTTAAATGGAGGGGATTTAATTCTTCCTGGGTTTTGTTTTTTTTTTGGGGGGTTGTTTTGTTGTTTGGGATGACTTTAAAAGACGCCCCTGAAACCATAAAAGTCAAAAAGATCACCCTGATCCCACCCCCAGACCCAAAAATCCCCCCAGAGACTCCCAAAGCCCCCCAAAAGACCCCCCTGACCCCAAAATCCCCCCTTGGCCCCATAAAACCCCCCAAAGACCCCCCGACCCCAAAATCCCCCAAAAGACCCCCTAGACGCCCAAAATCTCTCCCAAAAGACCCCTGACCCCAAAATCCTCCCAAAGAGACCCTCTGACCCCAAAATCCCCCCAAAAGACCCCTGACCCCAAAATTCTCCCAAAAGACCCCTTACCCCAAAATCCCCAAAGACCTCTACCCCCAAAATCCCCCCAAAGACCTCCTACCCCCAAAATCCCCCAAAAGACACCCTGACCTCAAAATCCCTCAAAAGACCCTCTGACCCCAAAATCCCCTAAAAGACCCCTTGGCCCCATAAACTCCCCAAAAGATCCCCTGACCCCAAAATCCCCAAAAGACCCCCTTGGCCCCTTAAAACCCAAAATGACCCCTGACCCCAAAATCCCCCAAAGACCCCCTGACCCCAAAATCCCAAAGACCCCTGACCCAAAAATCCTCCCAAAGATCCCTTGGCCCATAAAACCCCCTAAAAGATCCCTCTGACCCCCAAAATCCTCCCAAAAGACCCCCTGACCCCAAAATCCCCCAAAAGACCCTCTTGGCCCCAAAATCCCCCCAAAAGACCTCCCTGACCCCCAAAATCTCCCCAAAAGACCCCCTTGGCACCATAAAACCCAAAATGACCCCCTGACCCCAAAATCCCCCAAGAGAACCCCTGACCCCAAAATCCTCCCCAAAAGACCCCCTGACCCCCAAAATCCCCCAAAAGACCCCCTTGGCCCCATAAAACCCAAATGACCCCTGACCCCAAAATCCCCCAAAAGACCCCTTGGCCCCATAAACCAAAATGACCCCTGACCCCATAAAACCCCAAAAGACTCCTGTTGTTTTGTAGACCTCCAAAATTTAGGGAGATCCCCAACTCCCCCAGGGACCTCTTGATCTCTCCCAGACCCCCCAACCCCCAGACTCCATTTTTGGGGGGAATTTGGGGATTTTTGGGATTTCTGGGGGGTTGGGGATTTCCCAAAGGGTTTTTTGGGGGGGTTTGAAGGATTTTGGGGGGGTTTTGTAGGATTTTGGGTACCTTGGAATGGGGGGTTGGGGGTGCCAAGGTCAGGACGGTGTCCGGGGAGTTCGGGGGGATCCCGATGGTCTGGGGGGAAAAAATGGGAAAAATGAGGGGAAAAGGGGGGAAAAAGGAGGGAAAAATGTGGGAAAATGGAAGGAAAAACGAGGGGAAAATGAGGGAAAATGGAGAGAAAAACGGGGAAAAAAGGAAGAGGAATGGGATTAATGATGGGAAAATGGGATAAATGGAGGGAAAAATGGGATAAACGAAGGGAAAAATGGGATAAATGAGGGGAAAATGTGGGAAAATGGAACGAAAAATGAAGGGATAATGAGGGAAAATGGAGAGAAAAACGGGATAAATGAGAAGAAAAAGGGGATAAAAAGGAAGGAGAAAAGGGGGAAAATGGAGAGAAAAAGAGGAAAAAGGAAGAGGAATGGGATTAATGATGGGAAAATGGGATAAATGAGGGGAAAAGGGGGAAAATGAAGGGAAAAGAGGTGGGGGTCCCCCAAAGGGGGGGTCTCACCTTGCTGAGGTGGCTCTGGCTGAGCCCAGCCTGGAGGCCGCTGGAGAAGCAGGAACTGGGGGAGCCCGAGAAAAACGGGGCCAGGGGGGGCCCCAAAACCCCCCTGTCCAGGCCAGGGCACGGGGAGGGGACCTGGAATGGGAGAGACCCCAAAAATGGGGAGAGACCCAAAAATGGGGAGAGACCCCAAAAATGGGGAGAGAGACCCCAAAAATGGGGAGAGAGACCCCAAAGATGGGGGGGAGAGACCCCAAAAATGGGGGGGAAAGACCCCAAAAATGGGGGAAAGACCCCAAAAATGGGGAGAGAGACCCCCAAAATGGGGGGGAGAGAGACCCCAAAAAATGGGGGGAAAGACCCCAAAAATGGGGAGAAAGACCCCAAAAATGGGGAGAGAGACCCCCAAAATGGGGGGAGAGACCCCAAAAATGGGGAGAAAGACCCCAAAAATGGGGGGAGAGCCCTGAAATCCACCCCAAAAATAGGGGGGACCCTTGAAATCCCCCCTCAAAAACAGGAGAGACCCCAAAATTCCCCCAAAAGGGTGGTTTTTTGGGGTTTTTTTGGGGTTTTTACCTTGTTCCTGCTGGGCCCGAAGCCCCCCAGGATGGGCCCGGAGGGGTCTCGGGCTTGGGGGAAAATCCTGGAGCTCAAATCCTGCTTGGGAAAAAATGGAGGGGATTAAAAAAAGGGGGGAATTCCCAAATTCCTGAGTGTCCCCCAAATCTAAAACTCCCCCCAAAAATCCCTGGATTTCACCCCAAAATCCCACTAATGGCTGGAATTCCAAGGTCCCAGGAAACCCAGGGAGTCTCCCAAGCCTAAAACCCCCCAAAAATCCCTGCATTTCACCCCAAAACCCCTGGATTCCCCCCCAAACCCCCCAACCCACCAGCTGGAAGTTGAAAATGCCAATAAAGGGGCATCCCAAGCCTAAAACCCCCCCAAAATCCCTGGATTTGACCCCAAATCCCACCCAGCAGCTGGAAATCAAAGATCCTGGGATAAAAAAGGAAGGTTTAGGGAACTTCCCAAGCCTAAACCCCCCCCCAGAATCCCTGGATTTCCCCCCAAAACCCCCAACCCACCGGCTGGAAGTCGAAAGTGCCAATAAAGGAGCATCCCAAGCCTAAACCCCCCAAAATCCCTGGATTTGACCCCAAAATCCCTGCATTTCACCCCAAAACCCCCAACCCACCGGCTGGAAGTCAAAAATGCCAATAAAGGGGCATCCCAAGCCTAAAACCCCCCCCAAAATCCCTGGATTTGACCCCCAAAATCCCTGGATTTCCCCCCAGAACCCCCAACCCACCGGCTGGAAGTCGAAGGCGTCGGCGGGGCCGGGGGGGTCAGCGGGGCCCATCCTGGGGGTCTTGACCCCTGGGGCTGGGGTCGGCCCTTGAACCCTTTGGCAGCTCCTGAAATAAGGGGAGGGGTCTCAAATGGGGGAGAGACCCCCAAAAGGGGAGGGTCTCAGAGAGGGGAGGGTCTCAAAGGTGAGAGGGTCTCAGAGGGGTGAGGGTCTCAGAGGGGGGGAAGGGTCCCAAAGGGGGGTCTCAAATGGGGAGGGTCTCAGGGGGAGGGTCTGAGAGATGGGAGGATCTCGGGGAGGGTCTCAAATGGGGGAGGGTCTCAAATGGGAGAGGGTCTCAAAGGGGGGAGGGTCTCAAATGGGGAGTGTCTCAGAGGGGGAGTGTCTCAGAGGGGGGAGGGTCTCAGGGGGAGGGTCTGAGATGGGGAGGGTCTCAGAGGGGGAGGGTCTCAAATGGGGGAGGGTCTCAGAGGGGGAGGGTCTGAGAGATGGGAGGATCTCGGGAGGGTCTCAAATGGGGAGGGTCTCAGAGGGGGGAGGGTCTGAGAGGGTGAGGGGCTCAGAGGGGAGGGTCTCAGAGGGGGAGCAAAGGGGGAGGGTCTCAAATGGGGAGGGTCTCAAAGGGGAGGGTCTCAGAGGAGGGGAAGGGTCCCAAAGGGGGAAGGTCTCAAATGGGGGAGGGTCTCAGAGGGGGAGGGTCTCAAAGGTGGGAGGGTCTCAGAGGAGGGGAAGGGTCCCAAAGGGGGAAGGTCTCAAATGGGGAGGGTCTCAGAGGGGGAGGGTCTGAGAGATGGGAGGATCTCGGGGAGGGTCTCAAATGGGGAGGGTCTGAGAGGGGGAGGGTCTGAGATGGGGAGGGTCTCAAATGGGAGAGGGTCTCAAATGGGAGAGGGTCTCAAAGGGGGAGGGTCTCAAATGGGGAGGGTCTCAGAGGGGGAGGGTCTCAGAGGGGAGGGTCTCAAAGGGGGAGGGGCTCAGAGGGGGAGGGTCTCAGGGGAGGGGAAGGGTCCCAAAGGGGGTCTCAAATGGGGAGGGTCTCAGGGGAGGGTCTGAGATGGGTGAGGGTCTCTGAGAGGGGGGAGGGACCCCCAAAAGGGGAGGGTGTGTTTGGCTCACCTGGGCAGGAGGCTGCGCAGGTTCAGGTAGGGTTCAGGCAGCCGGAACTCCTTGGGGCTCCCAGCAGGGACACCTGGGAGGGGAAGGCTAAAAGGGGTCCCTAAAGGGGTTTGGGGGATTTGGGAGGCTTGAGGGTCCTAAAGGAGTTTGGGGCTCCCCAGCAGGGACACCTGGGGGCGAAAGGGGGATTAAAGGGGGTCCCTAAAGGGTTTGGGGGATTGGGGAGGTTTGGGGGTTTGAGGAATCTGGGGGTTTAGGGGATTTTGGAGGTTTGAGGTCCCAAAGGAGTTTGGGGGAATTTGGGGGTTGAGGGTCCTAAAGGAGTTTGGGGGCTCCCAGCAGGACACCTGGGGGAGAAAGGAGGGCTAAAGGGGTCCCTAGAGGGGTTTGGGGGTTTGAGGGGAATCTGAGGGGGTTAAGGGGGATTTTGGGGGTTTGAGGGGTCCTAAAGGGGGTTTGGGGGCTCCCCCAGCAGGGACACCTTGGGGGGGAAAAGGGGGGGGGATTAAAAGGGGGGTCCCTAAAGGGGTTTGGGGGGAGTTGAGGGGGTCCTAAAGGGGGGGTTGAGGGGTCCCAAAAGGGGTTCCCATCCCACATTTTGGGCTGTTCCCACCCCACATCCCAGGGTGTTCCCATCCCACATTTTGGGCTGTTCCCATCCCACAGTTGGGCTGTTCCCACCCCACATTTTGGGCCATTCCCATCCCACATTTTGGGCTGTTCCCATCCCACATTTTGGGCTGTTCCCATCCCACATTTTGGGCCGTTCCCACCCCCCATTCCCAGTTTTTTTTTCCCCTCACCTCTCCCTGCTTGGCTTTGGGGGTGGCTCCGCCTGGGGGGTGTCCAAGCCCGGGGGGTCCCAGGGGGGTCCCGGCCGATCCCGATCCCGATCCCGGCTTGTCCCGCTCCGCCCCCACCTGCGCCAGGAGCGCCGCCAGGGCCGCGTTCCCGCCGGGAATGCCCTGGGATGGGATCCCCTGGGATGGAATTCCCTGGGATTTGCCGGGTCCCTGGGGCAGCTCCCCCGCCAAGGGGCCTCCTGCAAGCACAGGGAGCAGGGTTTTTCCCACCTGGATCCGCCTTTTCCCACCTGAAAACCCCATCCCACCTCCCTCCCCACTTCCCTCTGGACATTTCCCAAGAGATTTTCCCACCCCAAAAATCCCATGGAAAGGGGATAATTCCCTCAATCCCAAGGGAAATCCCCGGGATCCCCAGGCTGGGGTGCCGGAATTCCGGGATTTACCTGCGGGAATGTCTCCCAGGAGCTTCCCTGGGGGGGGCTGGGCCAGGCCCAGGGGGAGGGAGCTCAGCGGGGAATCGCCCAGAATTCCCGGTTTCTGGAAGCGGGAAAAGCGGGATAAGGTCAGGAAGAGCCGGGAAAAGCCGGATTATCCCACAGAAAATCCATGGAATGCCCGGGGAGGGAGCAGAGAAGCCCCAGATTGATGCCTAAAACCCCCTCAGGGAAGGTGGGAAAGACACAGATTCTGGAATTCTGGGGCTGTCCGGAATTCCAAGCTGGGAATTCCCGCTTTTCCCACACCCCCCCCCTTCCACCGGGATTCCGGTTGGAGCTGCTTTGGGATCACTGGGATGGGGAGGGGACAGGGAAGGAGCTGGGAGGATCCCTTGGGAAGGTTCCAGCTGGAGGAACAGATCCCATGGGAAAAGGGCTGGGAAAAGGGTTGGAAAAGGGTTGGGACTGGAAAAGGGTTGGGACTGGAAAAGGGTTGGGATGGGAAAAGGGTTGGGATGGGAAAAGGGTTGGGATGGGAAAAGGGTTGGGAGTGGGAAAGGATTTCTTTTGGAAAAGGGTTTGGGAAAGGGTTGGGATTGGCAAAAAGGGATGGGATTGGGAGAAGGATCAGGTTTGGGAAGAGTGGGAAAAAGTTTGGGATTAAGCTCAGAAAGAGTGGATAAAGGTTTGGGAAGAGCAGGAAAAGATCTGGGAAGAGATCTGGGAAGAGGTCTGGGAAAAGGTTTGGGAAGAGTGGGGAAAACCTCTTGGGAAAAGGTCTGGGAAGAGGTTTGGGAAGAGCGGGAAAAGCTTTGGGAAAAGCTTTTGGGAAAAGCTCTGGGAAGGCCCAACCCTCCCTTTTCCTCCTTGGAAAACCCCCGGCCTGGAGAATTCCCAACCTGACCCACAAACCCCCCTGTCAGAGCCCCCTTCCCGCGGAATTCCGGGCGGGAATCACCTGGGAGGGGCCGTGCAGGGCCAGCCCCAGCAGCGCCGCCGACAGGGCCGGGTGGCTCAGGGGGGGCACCGAGGGAGCCGCTCCCAGAATTCCTGCTGGGAAGAGACTCGAGGGCAGGGCTGGGAATTCCTCCCCTCCTTTCCCAAGGAAGGGAGGGGGAAGGTTTTCCCGGGATTTCCCGGTCTCCTTACCCTGTTTTCCGTGGAGCAGGGCCGGGAGCAGCAGCTGCAGCGAGGTGGGGTTGCCGAGGCTCCGCAGGATCTGCAGCAGGGAGGGCTCGGGAAGGAGCCCCTTCCCGCGGTTCAGGGCCTGTGGGAAACCACGGGAACGTCGGGAATTCGGGATGGGGGAGCCCCCGGGCGCAGCGGGAGAGGTGGGGACCCCGATCCCAAAAAATGCAGCCTGTGGTTCCTTAATTCCTGAGGGTTCTTTAATTCCTTTGGTTCCCTAATTCCCGAGGGTTCCATAATTCCATTGGTTCCTCAACTCCTGAGGGTTCCCTAATTCCTGAGAACTCCCTAATTCCTGTGGTTCTTCTCATTCCTGTGGTTCTCCCTAATTCCTTTGGTTCCTCAACTCCTGAGAGTTCCCTAATTCCTGTGCCTTCCTAGTTCCTGAGAGTTCCCTAATTCCTGTAGGTTCCATAATTCCATTGGTTCCTCAATTCCTTTGGTTCCCTAATTCCTGTGGGTTCCATAATTCCATTGGTTCCTCAATTCCTTTGGTTCCCTAATTCCTTTGGGTTCCATAATTCCATTGGTTCCTCAATTCCTGAGGGTTCTTTAATTCCTTTGGTTCTCCTCATTCCTGTGGGTTCTTTAATTCCATTGGTTCCTCAATTCCTGAGGGTTCCCTAATTCCTTGGTTCCCTAATTCCTGTGGGATCCCTAATTCCTGGGGGTTCTCTCATTCCTGAGGGTTCCCTAATTTCTCTGCTTCCCTAATTCCTGATGGTCCCTAACCCCAGCTGTTCCCCCATTCCTTTGGTCCCCCAATTCCTGACGCTCCCCAATTCCCGTGGTCCCCCCAATTCCTGCGTGTCCTCAACTCCCAGCCTCCCCCAATTCCTGTATTCCCACATTCCCCCAATTCCCGGGAATGCCGAGGTGGGGGCAGCAGGAAGGTCCCACCGTGGCCTGGGCGGCGATGAGGGCTGGATGGATGGCATTCCTTGCCTTCCCCGCTTCCTGTGCTCCCTAATTCCCACATTCCCCCAATTCCCTGAGCTCCCCCATTCCCGGGAATGCCGAGGGAGGGGAAGCAGGAAGGTCCCACCGTGGCCTGGGCGGCGATGAGGGCGGCCGAGGGATGGATGGATGGATGGCATTCCTTGCCTTCCCCGCTTCCCGTGCTCCCTAATTCCCACATTCCCTCACTCCCCACAACTCCCCAATTCTCGGGAATGCTGAGGGGGGGGCAGCAGGAAGGTCCCACCGTGGCCTGGGCGGCGATGAGGGCTGGATGGATGGCATTCCTTGCCTTCCCCACTTCCCGTGCTCCCTAATTCCCACATTCCCCCAATTCCCTGAGCTCCCCCATTCCCGGGAATGCCGAGGGGGGGCAGCAGGAAGGTCCCACCGTGGCCTGGGCGGCGATGAGGGCGGCCAGGGCGCTCCTGCCGGGGGTGCCGGGGGCGCAGAAGGACACCCGGATGTGATTCCCGGCCAAGGGAAATCCGTCCGTGGCCTCCTGGACTCGCTCGGCCCATTCCGGGGACTCCAACTCCAGCACGGCAAAGCCCTTCAGCTGCCCGTCCTGCCCGTAGGCCAGCTGGGAAAACACGGAGAGGGGTCGGGAGGGGCTGGGAATGGTGGGGAAAGGGGGGGAAAAGGTGGGGAAAAAGAGTGGGAAAAAGAGTGGGAAAAAAGGGAGAGAGAAAAGGGAGAGAAAAGGGAGAGAAAAGGGAGAGAAAAGGGAGAGAAAAGGGAGAGAAAAGGGAGAGAAAAGGGAGAGAAAAGGGAGAGAAAAGGGAGAGAAAAGGGAAAGAAAAGGGAGAGAAAAGGAGAGAAAGGAGAGAAAAGGAGAGAAAAGGAGAGAAAAGGGAGAGAAAAGGAGAGAAAAGGAGAGAAAGGGAGAGAAAAGGGAGAGAAAAGGAGAGAAAAGGAGAGAAAGGGAGAGAAAAGGGAGAGAAAAGGGAGAGAAAAGGGAGAGGAAAAGGGAGAGAAAAGGGAGAGAAAAGGGAGAGAAAAGGGAGAGAAAAGGGAAAGAAAAGGGAGAGAAAAGGATAGGGAAAAGTGCAGGAAAAGGGAAAAAAAAGGGCGGGGAAAGGGGTAGGGAAAAGGGTGGGAAAAAAGGTGGGAAAAGGGGATTGGGATTGGGGGGGGAAAGGAGGGAGGAATCAGGAGGAAACGAGAGGGAGGAAAGGGGGAAAATGGAGAGGAAAATGGGGAAGAGGGTATGCCCTCCCCTCATCCCACCTCCATCCCCTCATCCCACACCCCTTCCCCTCATCCCACACTCCATTCCCTCATTCCACACCCCTTCCCCTCACCCTACCCTCTTCCCCTCTTTTCCCACTTCCCCTCCCCTCTCCCCTCACCTCACAAAATGTGGGCTCCCTGACGGCCTCGAACACCCTCCTGAGCCCCCTGATGTCGCTGTACCCGTGGGGCAGCTTGTCCACCTCCCATCCTTCCCTTTTCCCTCTCCCCATCCCCATTTCCATCTCCCCTCACCTCACAGAAGGTGGGCTCCCTCATTTCCCCTCACCTGGCAGAAGGTGGGCTCCCTTTCCCCATTCCCATTTCCCCTCACCTGGCAGAAGGTGGGCTCACCTCACAAAAGGTGGGTTCCCTGACGGCCTCAAACACCCTCCTGAGCCCCCTGATGTCATTGTACCCGTGGGGCAGCTTGTCCACCCCCCATCCCCATTTCCATCTCCCCTCACCTGACAGAAGGTGGGCTCACCTCACAGAAGGTGGGCTCCCTGACGGCCTCGAACACCCTCCTGAGCCCCCTGAGGTCTGAGTACCCGTGGGGCAGCTTGTCCACCCCCCATCCCTCTCCCCATCCCCATCCATCTCCCCTCACCTCACAGAAGGTGGGCTCCCTCATTTCCCCTCACCTCACAAAAGGTGGGTTCCCTGACGGCCTCGAACACCCTCCTGAGCCCCCTGATGTCATGTACCCGTGGGGCAGCTTGTCCAGCCCCCATCCTTCCCTTTTCCCTCTCCCCATCCCCATTTCCATCTCCCCTCACCTGACAGAAGTGGGGCTCCCTTTCCCCATCCCCATTTCCCCTCACCTGGCAGAAGGTGGGCTCACCTCACAAAAGGTGGGTTCCCTGACGGCCTCAAACACCCTCCTGAGCCCCCTGATGTCATTGTACCCGTGGGGCAGCTTGTCCAGCCCCCATCCCTCTCTCCCCTCACCTCACAGAAGATGGGCTCCCTCATTTCCCCTCACCTCACAAAACGTGGGCTCACCTCACAAAAGGTGGGTTCCCTGACGGCCTCGAACACCCTCCTGAGCCCCCTGATGTCATTGTACCCGTGGGGCAGCTTGTCCACCCCCCATCCCCATTTCCATCTCCCCTCACCTGACAGAAGGTGGGCTCACCTCACAAAAGGTGGGTTCCCTGACGGCCTCAAACACCCTCCTGAGCCCCCTGATGTCGCTGTACCCGTGGGGCAGCTTGTCCAGCCCCCATCCCCATTTCCATCTCCCCTCACCTGACAGAAGGGGGGTTCCCTGACGGCCTCAAACACCCTCCTGAGCCCCCTGAGGTCTGCTGTACCCGTGGGGCAGCTTGTCCACCCCCATCCCCATCTCCCCTCACCTGACAGAAGGTGGGCTCACCTCACAAAAGGTGGGTTCCCTGACGGCCTCGAACACCCTCCTGAGCCCCCTGAGGTCTGAGTACCCGTGGGGCAGCTTCTCCAGCCCCCATCCTTCCCTTTTCCCTCTCCCTATCCCCATTTCCATCTCCCCTCACCTCACAAAATGTGGGTTCACCTCACAAAAGGTGGGTTCCTGACGGCCTCAAACACCCTCCTGAGCCCCCTGATGTCGCTGTAGCCGTGGGGCAGCTTGTCCACGCAGAGGCAGCGCGAGTGCAGCCGCTCGGGGCCCAGCTGGGCCTCGTCCACCCAGTGCACGAGGAGGGCGCGGGTGCCCAGGCGCCGGCCCTGCAGCCCCGAGCGCGCCCGCGCCGCCGAGTCCTTCTTCATGTACTCCACGAAGCCGTAGCCCTTGGAGTGCCCCGTGCGGGCGCTGTACACCAGGAAGCAGCGCTCCACGCTGCCGAAGGGCCGCACCAGCTCCTCGAAGCGCCGCTGGGGCAGCAGCCGCGGCAGGTTGGCCACGCACAGCAGCGAGTCCGGAGCCTGCAGCTGCGCCCGCAGCTCCCGCCCGCGCAGGGCGCGCCCGGCCAGGCGAGACACGGCCTGGGACGCCTGCTCCGCGCTCTGCAGGGTCACGAAGGCTGGGGGGGGAACAGGGGGAAAATAGGGAGTAAAAATGGAGGGGAAATGGGGTTAGGGCTGCTCAGTGATCTGCAGGGTCACGAAGGCTGGGGGGAGACAAAAATGGGGGGAAATATAGGAGTAAAAATGGGGTTAGGGCTGCTCCGCGCTCTGCAGCGTCACGAAGGCTGGAACAGGGGAGAAAATATGGGGAAAATATGGGGAAAAAAAATGGGTTAGGGCTGCTCCGCGCTCTGCAGGGTCACGAAGGCTGCAACAGGGGAGAAAATATGGGGTAAAAAGGGGGTAAAAATGGGGGGAAATGGGGTTAGGGCTACTCAGTGATCTGCAGGGTCACAAAGGCTGAGGGGGGAGAAAATATGGGGTAAAAAAATGGGTTAGGGCTGCTCCGCACTCTGCAGGGTCATGAAGGCTGGGGGGGACAGAAATGGGGAAAATATGGGGTAAAAATGGGGTTAGGGCTGCTCCGCGCTCTGTAGGGTCACGAAGGCTGGAACAGGGGAGAAAATATGGGGGAAAAATGGGGGGGAAATGGGGTTAGGGCTGCTCAGGGCTCTGCAGGGTCACGAAGGCTGGAACAGGGGAGAAAATAGGGGTAAATAGGGGGTAAAAATGGGGTTAGGGCTGCTCCGGGCTCTGCAGCGTCACAGAGGCTGGGGGAAAATGGGGAAATATGGGGGTAAAAATGGGGGGGAAATGGGGTTAGGGCTGCTTGGTGCTCTGCAGCGTCACGAAGGCTGGGGGGGGAAAAATGGGGAAAATAGGGGGTAAAAATGGGGTTAGGGCTGCTCCGCGCTCTGCAGCGTCACGAAGGCTGGGGGGAGAAAAGGGGGAGAAAAATGGGGTGAGGGGGATGTTTGAGGGAGTTTGGGGGAGGGAAATGGTCATTGGGGAAAGGAAGGGATCGCTGGGAAAAAGGGACTGGGGAAGGGAAATGGTCACTGGGGAAAAACGGGGTTTGGGGAAGGGATCATTGTAAAAAGGGGGCTTGGGAAAGGGAGAGGATTGCTGGGAAAAGGGGAATGAGTTGGGGTCAGGAAAGGGGGTTTTAGGAAGGGAAGGGATCGCTGGGAAAAAAGGGGTTTGGGAAGGGAAATGAGTCCTGGGAAAAAGGGGGGTTGAGGAAGGAAACAATCCGTGACAAAAGGGGTGTTGGGAAAGGACACAGTGCCTGGGAAAGAAAAGGATCCCTGGGAAAAGGAAAGGCTTGGGAAAGCATCCCAGGTTGTTCCCTTTCCCAAGGGATTTCCCACCCCCCCATCAGCTGATCCCGGAATTCCAGGGGCTGCTCCTCACCCGTTCCTTTGTGCTTGTCCACGAAGCAATACTTGAGCTCGTAGTCGCTCAGCAGCTCGTGGACTTCCTGGGGAAAAATAAAACAACGGGGCATTTCCCACGACTTTTTTTTTTTTTTAGGGGGGGGAAAAAAAAAAAAAAAAGAATCGGGGGGGTCGGAGGGGAAAAAAGCTCCAGCCTCGATCCCTCGTGATCCCGTCGCCGCTCACCTGGTTGGTCACGTCTGGGGGCAGCCCCTTGATGAGCACCTTGCGCCGGTTGCGGAGCTGCCGCTCGCTGTGCTCCAGGCGGCTCCGCACCTCGGCGGGGCTCAGCGGCGGCAGCTCCTCCTCGGGGCTGCGCTCGGGCCCCGCCGGCGGCTCCTCCGGGGGCTCCTCCCGGGGCTCCGCTCGGGGGTCCCCCCGGGGGTCCCGCCCGGGCCCCGCTCCGGGCCCGCTCCCCTCAGACGCCGCCGCCATCTTGGCCCCGCCGCCGCCGCCACCGGGGAAGCCACCCCCCCAGCAACGCGCCTCCCCATTGGAGGAGCGCTCTGAGGGGGGGATGTGTCGCGGGGCGTGATTGGTGAGAGCTGAGGGGGGTTTTGTGTGCGGGGCGGTGATTGGGTGAGGAGGAGGGGAGAGTGAAGGTCGAGGGGCGGGATTGGTTGGGTGAGTGGTGAGGGGAGGGAGGCGCGACTTTTGATTCCCCCCTCAGGGACCCAAAATATCCCGAAATACCCTCAAAAGGGCCCCAAAATACCCCTATAATAACACCGGAATATCCCAAGGGGACCCCAAAATATCCCCCCAAATATCCCGAAAGAAACCCCGAAATATCCCAAAGGGATCCCAAAATATTCCCCCCAAATATCCCAAAATGACCTCAAAGTGCCTCAAAATACCCCTATAAACCCCCGGAATATCCCAAAGGGACCCCAAAATATCCCCCCAAATATCCCAAAATGACCTCAAAGGGCCCCAAAACATCCCTAAAGAAACCTTGAAATATACCCCTAAATATCCGAAAATTCACTCAAAGAGCCCCAAAATTTCCCCCCAGATATCCTGAAATACCCTCAAAGGGCCCAAAATATCCCTAAAAAAACCCCGAAATATCCCAAAGGGACCCCAAAATATCCCCCCCAAATATCCCGAAGGGACCCCAAAATATCCCCCCAAATATCCCAAAATACCCCGAAAGAAACCCCGAAATATCCCAAAGGAACCCCAAAATACCATCCCAAAGGGACCCCAAAATATCCCCCCAAATATCCCAAAACACCCAGGAACATCAACTCCCAAAAAAGACCCCAAAATACCCCCCCATTTCCACAGCAGAGAGACCCAGGGGGGGCTTTTCCATCCTTTATTTGGGAAGGGGAAGGTTAAGGCAGAGACCCTGAACCCCCAAATCCTGGGGGGGGTCCCAAATCCAAGACCCCAAATCCCAGAGGGATCCCCCCAAATCCAGCCCCTCTCACCCCAAATCCCAGGGATTTTCCTTCCCCACCCCACCCCCAGGACCTCCCTAAATCCAGAGAGTCCCAAATCCAGGACCCCAAATCCTGGGGGATCTCCCCCCAAAATCCCAGGGTGGGGGGGAACAATTGACAATAAATAACAGGGAATTTGGGGATGGGGGAATTTTGAGACCTCTCCCCCCAAAAAACCCTCCCAAGGCAAAGGTCAGGGGAGGGTCCCGAGACCCCCCCAAAATCCTGATAAAGTGCCACATTCCTTTTGCTGAACCCCCCATTGTTTTTGGGGAGGGGGCCCCAAATTCCTGGTGGGAAAGAAGGAGATCCAGCCCCTCTCCTCCCCTTATCCCAAAAAAATTAACCCTTCCCCAAAATTTGGGGTCAGGACAACCCCCCCCTCAAGGAATGAACCAGGGGGGGGAAATAAGGCCAGAATTCCATAAATCCATAAATCACCCCCAGAAATCCACCCCCTTTTCCCAAAAAAATCTTCGTCCCCACAGTCTCATTCACAGTGTTCGGAATTTTTGGGGTGGGGGAGGAAATATCTGGAATTTTTGGTGCTGCTCCGTCTCCACATCCCGGAATTTCCTCATCCTGCCGGGAAAACGGGAATCCAGAGTCCATGTGGGTGTTTTCCCCCACCCACTCCACGGAATTTTTGGGGGTTCTTTTCCCCCAATCCATGGAATTTTTAGGGTGTCTCCACCTCTCCATGGAATTTTTTTGGGTTTTTTTTCCCCCAATCCATGGAACTTTTTGGGTGTCTCCACCTCTCCATGGAATTTTTTTGGGGTTCTTTTCCCCCAGTCCATGGAATTTTTAGGGTGTCTCCACCTCTCCATGGAATTCTTTTTTGGGGGTGGGGGGTCCTTCCCCATAATCCATGAAGTTTTTTTGTGGCGTTTCCCCCCTGGAATTCTAGGGGGGAGAATCTCAGCAGAGGTTGAAGACGGAGGGGGCCTGAGCCCGGTATTTTTCCTGGAAGTTCCTGAGGATCGGGATGAGGTTGTGGAAGGAAGGGCGGAAAGAAGCTTCTGCTTCCCAGCAGTTCTTCATCAGCCGGTAAATCTGGGAAGGGGGAGAGGAAAAACAGGGTGGAAAAGAGGGAAAAATCCTGGAAAAGAGCTCCCCAAACTTCCCCCCTCCCTCCTCTTTCCCCGCAGGAATGTGAAGCCATTCCCGATTTCTTTCTCCCCTTCCCTGTTTTTCCTCCTCTCCTTCCTCCCTTCTCCCCTTTTTTCCCTCCCCATTCCCTGCCTTTCCCACCTCGCAGGGACAATCCTTGGGGATGGGGAGCCTCTTCCCCCTCTCCAGGAGCTCCACCAGCCTCAGCACCGTCATCTGGCCCTGGGTGGCTCCGATCAGCTCCAGGAATTTCTGCCGGGAAGGGGAAAAAAAAAAACCCACCCAAAAATCCTTGGAGAGCCCAGTCCTGGGGACTCCCCAACCTCGGGAATCCCAAAAAACCTTGGGAATCCCAAAAAAGCTTGGACACACCACACTTTGGGTATCCCAACCTTGGGAACCCCCAAAAACCTTGGGAATCCCCAAAAATCTTGGAGACCCCACACCTTGAGTATCCCAACCTTGGGAATCCCGGGGGAGGCTGTTCCCGGGAATTCCCAGGGAATTCCCAGTGGGATACTCAGGGCAGGGGGGCTGTTCCTGGGAATTCCCAGGGAATTCCCAGTGGGATACTCAGGGCAGGGGGGCTGTTCCCAGGAATTCCCAGGAATTCCCAATGGGATACTCAGGGCAGGGGGGCTGTTCCCAGGAATTCCCAGGAATTCCCAATGGGATACTCAGGGCAGGGGGGCTGTTCCCAGGAATTCCCAGGAATTCCCAGTGGGATGGGGGGCTGTTCCCAGGAATTCCCAGTGGGATACTCACAGCGGGGGGGCTGCTCCCGGGCTCGCAGCGGGTCAGGATCTCGTAGAGGGTGACCCCGAAGGACCAAACGTCGGAGGCGAAGTAGAACTTGGACTCCTTGAGGCATTCCGGGGCGTACCTGGAGAGCAGGGCGGGAATTCCGGGCAATTCCAGGCAATTCGGGGAAGGGGGCCAGAGCTCCGGAGAGCTCTGGGTTGGGATGATCCCAGCCTCTGGGGGTGGGATGGAATTCCAGACCTCTGAGAAGCTCTGGGTGGAGATGTTCTATGGGTGGATGCAATTCCAGAGCCTCTGGAGCAGCTCTGGGGGTCGGTGGGGAAGGGATGCAATTCCAGAGGCTCTGGAGAAGCTCTGGGGGTCAGGAATGGATCCCAGGCCCCCTGGGGGGTGGGATGCAATTCCAGAGCCTCTGGAGAAGCTCTGGGGGTCAGGGGGGAAGGGATGCAATTCCAGAGGCTCCGGAGCAGCCCTGGGGGTGGGGGATGGCTCCGTGGGGTAGGATGCAATTCCAGAGGCCCTGGAGAGGCTCTGGGGGTGGGGGATGGTTCTGTGGGGTGGGATGCAATTCCAGAGGCTCCGGAGCATCCCTGGGGGTCAGGAATGGATCCCAGGCCCCCTGTGGGGTGGGATGCAATTCCAGAGGCTCTGGAGCAGCCCTGGGGGTGGGGGATGGCTCCATGGGGTGGGATGTAATTCCAGAGGCTCCAGAGCAGCTCTGGGGGTTGGGGATGGATCCCAGGCCCCTTGTGGGGTGGGATGCAATTCCAGAGGCTCTGGAGCAGCTCTGGGGGTCGGTGGGGAAGGGATGCAATTCCAGAGGCTCCGGAGAAGCTCTGGGGTTTGGGGATGGATCCCAAGGCCCCTTGTGGGGTGGGATGCAATTCCAGAGGCTCTGGAGCAGCCCTGGGGGTGGGAGATGGCTCCATGGGGTGGGATGCAATTCCAGAGGCTCTGGAGCAGCTCTGGGGGTTGGGGATGGATCCCAGGCCCCTTGTGGGGTGGGATGCAATTCCAGAGCCTCTGGAGAAGCTCTGGGGGTGGGGGATGGCTCCATGGGGTGGGATGCAATTCCAGAGGCTCCGGAGCAGCCCTGGGGGTCAGGAATGGCTCCCAGGGCTCACCAGAAGATGGGGCTGTCGCCGTCCTCCCGCACCCGGTAGGGTGGGATGCAATTCCAGAGGCTCTGGAGAAGCTCTGGGGGTCGGTGGGGAAGGGATGCAATTCCAGAGGCTCTGGAGCAGCCTCTGGGGTTGGGGGATGGCTCCATGGGGTGGGATGCAATTCCAGAGGCTCTGGAGCAGCTCTGGGGGTCAGGAATGGATCCCAAGCCCCCTGTGGGGTGGGATGCAATTCCAGAGGCTCTGGAGAAGCTCTGGGGGTCAGGAATGGATCCCAGGCCCCTTGTGGGGTGGGATGCAATTCCAGAGCCTCTGGAGAAGCTCTGGGGGTCAGGAATGGATCCCAGGCCCCTTGTGGGGTGGGATGCAATTCCAGAGGCTCTGGAGAAGCTCTGGGGTTGGGGGATGGTTCTGTGGGGTGGGATGCAATTCCAGAGGCTCCGGAGCATCCCTGGGGGTCAGGAATGGCTCCCAGTGCTCACCAGAAGACGGGGCTGTCGCCGTCCTCCCGCACCCGGTGGGGTGGGATGCAATTCCAGAGCCTCTGGAGAAGCTCTGGGGGTCAGGGGGGAGGGATGCAATTCCAGAGGCTCTGGATAAGCCCTGGGAGTCAGGAATGGCTCCCAGGCCCATCTGGGATCCTCCAGAGCTCAGCAGAAGACTGGGGCTGTCGCCGGCCTCCCGCACTCCGGTGGGGTGGGATGCAATTCCAGAGCCTCTGGAGAAGCTCTGGGGGTCAGGGGGGAGGGATGCAATTCCAGAGGCTCTGGATAAGCCCTGGGAGTCAGGAATGGCTCCCAGGCCCATCTGGGATCCCAGAGCTCACCAGAAGACGGGGCTGTCCCCGTCCTCCCACACCCAGTAGGGTGGGATGCAATTCCAGAGCCTCTGGAGCAGCTCTGGGGGTCAGGGGGAAGGGATGCAATTCCAGAGGCTCCGGAGCATCCCTGGGGGTCAGGAATGGCTCCCAGGGCTCACCAGAAGACGGGGCTGTCGCCGTCCTCCCGCACCCGGTAGTAGTCGTGGCCCTCGGGGACGGCCTTGGCCAGCCCGAAGTCCCCGATCTTCACCACCTGCTCGTTCTCCAGCAGCACGTTCCGAGCAGCCAGGTCCCGGTGGATGTAGTGCAGGGAGTGCAGGTACGACATCCCCTAGGGGGGGGATGGGGGGAAAGAGGGTTAGGAACAGTTTGGGGGTTGGAAGCAGTTTTGGAGGGGTTAGAACCAGTTTTGGGGGATTAGAACCAGTTTGGGGGTTAGAACCAGTTTTGAGGGGTTAGGAACCAGTTTGGGGGCTCAGAACCAGTTTGGGGGGGTCAGAACCAGTTTAGGGGGCTCAGAACCAGTTTGGGGGTTAGAACCAGTTTGGGGGTTAGAACCAGTTTAGGGGGCTCAGAACCAGTTTAGGGGTTAGAACCAGCTTTGGGGGCTCAGAACCAGTTTTGGGGGCTCAGAACCAGTTTGGGGGGTTAGAACCAGTTTGGGGGTTAGAACCAGTTTAGGGGGGTCAGAACCAGTTTGGGGGGCTCAGAAACAGTTTAGGGGGTTAGAACCAGTTTTGGGGGTTGAACTAGTTTTGGGGGCTCAGAACCAGTTTGGGAGGCTCAGAACCAGTTTAGGGGTTAGAAACCAGTTTAGGGGGTTAGAACCAGTTTGGGGGTTAGAACCAGCTTTGGGGGTTAGAACCAGTTTGGGGGCTCAGAACCAGTTTGGGGGCCTAGAAGCAGTTTAGGGGTTAGAACCAGTTTTGGGGGCTCAGAACCAGTTTGGGGGCTCAGAACCAGTTTTGGGGGGTTAGAACCAGTTTGGGGGATTAGAACCAGTTTGGGGGCTCAGAACCAGTTTGGGGGTTAGAACCAGTTTAGAGGGGTTAGAACCAGTTTGGGGGCTCAGAACCAGTTTAGGGGGGGTTAGAACCAGTTTTGGGGGGGGGTTAGAACCAGTTTAGGGGGGGTTAGAACCAGTTTGGGGGGGGTTAGAACGAGTTTGGAGGGGGTTGGAAGCAGTTTTGGAGGGGTTAGAACCAGTTTGGGGGTCTCACAACCAGTTTAGGGGGGGTTAGAACCAGTTTAGGGGGGGTTAGAACCAGTTTTGGGGGGGATTAGAACCAGTTTTGGGGGGGATTAGAACCTGGATTTTTTAGGATTCCCACCTCTGGATTTTGGGGATTCCCACCTCAGGAAGGGCCTCAGATTTTTGGGATTTCCACCTCGGGAAGGGCCCTGGATTTTTGGGATTCCCACCTCTGGATTTTGGGGATTCCCACCTCAGGAAGGGCCCTGGATTTTTTGGGAATTCCCACCTCGCAGATCTGGCGGGCGAAGAGCAGGATGTGGGAAAGGCTCAGGGGGTGCTTGGGAAGGAAATCCCGGAGGCTCCCGAGGGGGACGTATTCCATGATCAGCTGCACCACCTTGTCCCCTGGGGAAAAATCCCACATGGATTGAGCTTCCTGTCCCATTCCCACCCCCTCACTCTCGTGGGGACCACCCTGAACCCCATCCCTTCCCAAAATTCCCAAAAAAATCCCATCTGGAATTGGGTTTTTAACCTTTCTGTGGCACCAAATCCACTCCCAATTCCATATGGAATTTCCCCCCCCCCCATCCTGGGACCCATCCGGTGTTTCCCACTCTCCTGGGAAGAAAGGAACAACCCTGAGACACCCCCAACCTTCCCAAAATTCCTGCCAGGATGGAGATTCCCCTCCAAAAAAAAAACCCAGGAATGGGGTTCTTAATTTTTCAGCAAACAAAACAACGGATCCACTCCCAATTCCGACGAAAAATTCCATGTGGAATAAACCTCATGTCCCCCCTCTGACTCCCCATTCCTTGTGGGAAGAGCAGGACAAGCTGATCCCACCCCAAACCCCTTCCAGGCTGGCAATTCCCGACCCTCCAAAAAACCAAAAACCGGCGGGAATTGTGAGGGGGGAATAAAAAAATGATCCCGGGAAATTCCCAGCTGGAATTTGGGGCCCCCTCCCTCACCCTGCTCGCTGCAGCAGCCCTTGTACTTGACGATGTTCTCGTGGTAGAGGGTCTTGAGGATCTGGATCTCCCTCCTCCAGCTGCTCAGGAGCTCCGGGCTGCTCCCGGATTTCAGCGACTTCACCGCCACCATCTCCCCGGTGCCGTCGTTGGTGGGGTCGTAGCAGTACAGCCCCACCTTCCCAAAGTGCCCCTGGAATGGGAAAAGTTGGAATTTGGGATGTGGGAAGGAAAAAACAAGGGAGGTTTGAAGGGCCCCACCTTCCCAAAGTGCCCCTGGAACGGGGAAAATGGGAATTTGGGATTGGGAAAGGGGAAAAGAAGGGAGGTTTGAAGGGCTCCACCTTCCCAAAGTGCCCCTGGAATGGGAAAAGGAGGGAATTTGGGATGTGGGAAGGGAAAAAACAAGGGAGGGAGTCAGAGGGTGAGGGATGGAATTAGGGATGGAAGGATGGGAATTAGGGGTTGAAGGGTGGGAATTAGGGAATGTAGGGTGGAAATCAGGGGTTGAAGGGTGGAATTTCAGACTCAGGCAGGGAAATCTGCAGGGAAAAGAGGTTAAAGCGTGGAATTAAGGATTAAAGAGTGGAATTAGGGATTAAAAGCCGGAATTAGGTTTTAAGGAATGGAATTAGGGATCGAAGAACAGACTCAGGGATTAAGTAACGGAATTCTGGACCCAAGCAG